>NW_009212268.1:52436-56083 GCF_000690835.1 Fulmarus glacialis
GACAATTATCATCCAAGGGAAGAAACTCTGCCTCTGACCATCACAGTTACTGTATGTAGTGTTCCCAGATGTTGTTTTCTTCAAATGTGGCTTCCTCGTGAACACGTCCCATTTGGCAATAGGTAGAGCAGCAGAGGTGAGTTCTTGTGACGCCAGCTGAGTAACAGAAAATACAGAATGCCTCACAGCATAAACTGTAAGGACAATTCTGGCTAGCTGTGGTCTTTTTTTTTTCCTTTTTTTTTTTTTTCAACATTTTGAAACGACCTTTTCTTTGTCTTCAGAGGCTTCACCGACAAAATAAATGCTGTAGTATTGGCTTAGTTCCTGGGACTGGATTTTTGCAGTATGAACTGGAGACACTGAGCAGAAACAGATAATCAAGACTGTGAGCCTGGAAACCACCACGTCCCCTTCCTGAAAAAATAAAATAAAATTAGGAGCTTTGTAAGCCTGTTTCATTTGGGTCACTCACAGAAAACATTTTACAATATCATGACTAAATGCTGCCCTTGGACAGAAACAGAGAGTATTGATGAGCTAAGTATGATCAGCATATCTAAAAGAAACAAAATCTTTTAATCAGTGAGTTCATTTTTATCAATTGCTGTTAAGTGTTGTTGTTGTCCCTCTATGGGAAAAAGCAAAGCAAACCAAAAAGCCCTTCTTCCATCCAGTGTCATAAGATTGAAAGCATTTTTTTCTTGGAGTAGAATGATTTTCAGTTCTTATACCCTTCCAAATATCACATTCCACAAATTTGAGAACACCAAAATTGAATTACTGATATTTATTTAAGAAGCCACAAAAATGCTCGGACCTTTCAACCACTAGTATTGTGATCAGCGTGACTCCTATCTGAGTGCTGACGGTGAAAATGATGACTTATTTTAAAAATAAAAAGTAACATTCCAGACACTCCCATCTTGGTTGAAAATAAAAAGAATTGCTGCTTCAGTAAAAGCTTCAGTTAAAAATAAACCTTCACTTTCTTACCATTAAAGGCAACTGAAAAGCTCCTAAATTGTCTTAACTGTGTCTGTGGGCTACTTTATCTTTATCTATCTTTATCTTTATCTATCTTTATCTTTATCTTTATCTTTATCTTTATCTTTATCTTTATCTATCTTTATCTTTATCTTTATCTTTATCTTTATCTTATCTTTATCTTTATCTTTATCTTTATCTTTATCTTTATCTTTATCTTTATCTTTATCTTTATTATTACTACAGGTATTTAATTGCTAAAGTTGCTAAAAAAGTCTCCTGCAAAGTGGGTTTGTATCTGAAAAAAGGAATATAGTGCCATGTATTTCAACTAGATGGCATTTCTAGTAAAAGCAAGATGAATCAGAAAGAGAGAGTTATCCTAAAATTTCCTGTGGTTGTGGGGTGGAGGGCATTATAGTATTCTGCAGGTATGTGGTAAAACAGGCTTGCCCAATCAGGCAGAGTAAGGTCTTGAACTATGGCTTTATACATTCAGTTACACCCGATCACACCATCCAGACTTGGTCTCTAGTTGTCTAATGCAATTAATGTTTAGTTGCTGATATAAGGTAAATCTACTCCAAAAAGATAGAAAACCAGAAGTCCAATACCATAACTAAAGCCTAAATAAGAGGTCAACTCTGCAGGCCAAAATGTGCATGGAGAGAGCAGGAGAACCACTTGTATCCGACAGCAGAGCAGGAGAACCACTTGTCTGCTATGAGTTTGTAGCTGTACCTGTGAAAAAAACTCTCTTTTGATTTCCAAAAAGTAAGAGATAGTGCATGTATTAGTGGTGAGGAGGTTAAAAAAGAAGGCAAATAGTGAGAAACTTTAGGATAATTTATACTATGAGACTGTGAGCATAAATTATTCATCCCAATGGGCAATGTGGAGAGAAGGTACCTTGTTGACTGTGTCTAGAGCAGGTCTAAGCATAGACAAGATAAAATAACAAAGCTCTATATGCTCTTTGGTCAGTATTTTCCAGTGAGTTAAGGAGACAACAGTAGTGCTTCCACTGTTCAAGATGCACTGTATTAATTTTTCTTCATTATAAAAAACATGTTTTAAATGTAATTTTCAAAAAAGAGCATTTCAGCACTTTCGTGAGCTTTAGACAGGATCCTGGGCAAGTCCTTCACCCAAACAGAATAAGCATTATTCCATGAACTTCTCCCTGTCACAGCAGGTATGTCAGCAATTACATAAACAGCAGTCTTACATGCTTGCAATTTATACTTCCAAAAGAAGTCACCTTACTTTATCTTATTCCAAGATAAGCTGGTAGATTCATAAATGTCTCCCATTTATTCTCATTCCTTAGTGCTTCAGGGGAGAGGAAGCAATTAGGCAACCAGTGAAAGAGGGAGAGAAGCCTTTCGGAACAACATTACCTGAACAGTTGTGCTCATTTTTCCTGCTAAAAGCTGCACACCCTGTCCCAGCTCCTCTTTGGTGCTCAGTACTCTTCTGCCCAGTGCGGGGGTAAAAAGGAGAAATTAAGGAACATGCTAAATTCAGTTCTTCTGCAGCAAGCATGATGTTCCCAGCTTTCATCATTTCACAAGAGATGTAGGCTTCTCTAGGGTTATTTTTCCTAAATATAATATTAGGCACTTATGAACTGGAAAGCATTAATTTCAGTTTTCCTTTATCACCTCTGTCCTTCCATCTACTTTCTCCTACCACATCGGCTGTGTCTGGATAGCCATCTTAGTACAGAGTTCCCTTGCACAGGGGACTGGACTACTAGCTGTATGAGGTGTCCAGAAAAAAGGGACTCTAGGCTGTGGCGCAGCTATTTCAGTGTTTCTTTCTTGGGTATTTCACGACTTGAATTAAAGGTCTAGGAAAAATGGAAAAAGGACACAGAAAAATTAGTAAGAAATTGTGTATAAGGTGTCCTAGTTTTGGCTGGGATGGAGTTAATTTTCTTCCTATTAACTGGTATAGTGCTGTGTTTTGGATGTAGTATGAGAATAATGTTGATAATACGCACTGATGTTTTAGTTGTTGCTAAGTAATGTTTACGCTAGTCAAGGACTTTTCATTTTCCCATGCCCTGCCAGGTGCGTGGGGGGCTGGGAGGGAGCGTGGCCGGGATGGCTGGCCCAGGTGGCCAATGGGCTATTCCATACCATATGACGTCATGCTCAGCATATAAGTTTGGGCGAAGAAGAAGGAGGGGGGGGATGTTCGGAGTGATGGTGTTTGTCTTCCCAAGTAACTGTTATGTGTGATGGAGCCCTGCTTTTCTGGAGGTGGCTGAACACCTGCCTGCCGATGGGAAGTAGTGAATGAATTCCTTGTTTTGCTTTGCTTGCGCGCACAGCTTTTGCTTTCCCTATTAAACTGTCTTTATCTCAACTCATGAGTTTTCTCCCTTTTACCCTTCTGATTCTCTCCCCCATCCCACCTGAGGGGGGTGAGCGAGCGGCTGTGTGGTGCTCAGTGGCCGGCTGGGATTAAACCACGACACAGGACAGAAAAAATTCAGACAAAAATGATTAAATTGCAAGCAGGCACATGAAGAGGGATCAGAAGATCCTTAGGTTTTTCCTTAGACTTTCCCTAAGGACTCAAAGGGACTTTGCAGAGTTTATTGTAACCCTGGTGGTCCCTGGGGTCTGGAGGAAAAGACTTGCCCTGCAAGG
>NW_009212268.1:56114-62869 GCF_000690835.1 Fulmarus glacialis
TTTCTATTTCTGTTCTCGCTTTTCTGATTTTTTTCAGGAAAAGTTCATTTTTACATTCAAAAAAAATCTATCTTCGAGTTTAAAAGTCCTTGTGGTAGTCCTGAGGTCTCATTTCAAGAAAATGGCATAGACCTACCTCATTGACTGGCTAACAATCAATAACAGTGACAGCAACAACAGCAGCAATGACAAGAAAAATATAAAAGGTTCATGTTCAGTATATTCCTCTACCTTTTCAATTACTTTGAAAATAGGAAAATACTGATCTTTTTTCTGAATATGAAAGTACCAAAGTTATTTTATTTTCATCACCTGCATAGTTGCGCATATTTGAGAAATGAAAACAAGAAAAATCAACTGTAAAAATAAAGAAAGCTTGAGAGTTAGTTTTCATAGTTACTGCTTTTTCATGTCTCAGAAAACCACAAAGGGAATCTTTGATCCCAGTTGGTCTAATGAAGTGATAAATTAGGTCTTCATTACCTGTTCCTCTGGCAGTTCTTTGGGCAAATGGAAAACACCTATAAAGCCAAATATTTTGGTCTGTAAGGGTAAAGGCTTTTATTATAGCTAGGAATAAAAGATATGTGCAACACTATAAAAGGTTTGGGGGTTTCTTCATTTTCTCTAATTTGAGACTACTGATGTTCTCAGCTCATTTTTGTTGTTAGCTCAAAACACCCTTTGGGTACTTTATGATGCCTTATTCAACAAATAATCCCACTGACCTACACAGGAATGACTCACAACACTAGCGACTAGCTAGTGATATTTAAGTAATCATAATACAAGAGTGTTGGAAGAACTCTGTGCTGCTTTGGCATCTCTACCACTGTTTGGAACATATTTCAGTTATTTTTATGACATTTTAATCTGATATTCTGTAAATAGCCCTAGGAGAATAACTTTGTAGAGGAGACGTTAACATAGCAAAATATACCAATACAAGAAAATACTTTAGACTCTTTTAAATAATCATTTATGGGGATATTGCAGTGAATGAACATTTTTTTTTTCCTTATTTTCTTAAATCTTTTGTATTTTTGTGTTTTAAGTAGATGCATGAAGAACAGCTGGATAACTTCAAAAGCCCAGTCTTGATGCAAGCGTCTAGAAGTCTCCTGACTACCCAAAGCTTATCCTTGACTGTTTTGATAGGCCCTCTGTATTTTCTAAGTACCATGCACTTTTTTGTTCTGATTCAGCCACAGTCACCTTTCCAGTAAGTCCTAATCATCCATTACTTTAAACTTTGAAAACTTGCTTACCCTACTGAAGTCAATGAGAGTCATTCTGTAGCATGTGTTTATGGTTGTCCTGGTTTCGGCTGGGATGGAGTTGATTTTCTTCCTATTAACTGGTATAGTGCTGTGTTTTGGATGTAGTATGAGAATAATGTTGATAATACGCACTGATGTTTTAGTTGTTGCTAAGTAATGTTTACGCTAGTCAAGGACTTTTCATTTTCCCATGCCCTGCCAGGTGCGTGGGGGGCTGGGAGGGAGCGTGGCCGGGATGGCTGGCCCAGGTGGCCAATGGGCTATTCCATACCATATGACGTCATGCTCAGCATATAAGTTTGGGCGAAGAAGAAGGAGCGGGGGGACGTTCGGAGTGATGGTGTTTGTCTTCCCAAGTAACTATGTGTGATGGAGCCCTGCTTTTCTGGAGGTGGCTGAACACCTGCCTGCCGATGGGAAGGAGTGAATTAATTCCTTGTTTTGCTTTGCTTGTGTGCGTTGCGTTGCTTGCGCACGTGGCTTTTGCTTTCCCTATTAAACTGTCTTTATCTCAACTCATGAGTTTTCTCCGTTCTACCCTTCTGATTCTTTCCCATCCCACCCAAGCGGGGTGAGCAAGCGTCTGCGTGGTGCGCAGTGGCTGGCTGGGGTTAAACCATGGCAATGGTGGAAACAGTAAAGACAAAACACCTACCTAGGACTATAGGAGTTTTTAAGTGATACAAACACTTACATTGTTTTCTTTCCTGTTTTTATATCAAAGCCTATGAAAAAGCTCTGCATACACTGAGTTTTGAATGGGGCACTATTATCTGAATTACCGTTGTTTTCATATCAGCCATTCTTGCTATTGTTTGATTATGAGACTTCTGATGGCAAGCAGGGTGACCTTCTCCAGGCCCTGATACCATTACATGGTGCGAAGCACTGTTTCAGGGTGACCCAGCTTTGACTCCAGCCCCTTATATTCACGATGTAGATTCAAATGCGAAAACTGTAACACAAAGTCATGTTGCTGTCATAACCTTAACAGACTTCTAACAGGCTGCAACAGCATGCAGGCAAATATTTGAAGTGGAGCATTTTCTGGCAACCTCATTTAATCCATCCTTTATAGGAGGAAAATTAAAGCTGTGTTTCCACTGAGTTCAGTCGAGGTTTCTGGAAATATGTCCTTGTAAACAAAATTACAAAGATTCTTCCCACCTGCTTCTACTTTCACTCCTGATTAAACCCTAAGGTCAATTATTTGAAAATCTGGGGAAACTTCTGAGTCAGAGGTTGATCAGATTCCAGAAAGAGAAGAAGTCCAAACGGGAAAAGAGAACGGATGAGGCAAAATTGGTAATGTTGACAAATAGGTTGGCTTTTTTAATGTAGTCTGTCAAGTTAGGACAGGGAAATTATGATGCAATAGGAACAGAAATTGTTGGTCATAGTATAACCTGATATTTATTTCAAATTGATGGAAAGTTTCACAATAAACATATTTTGTCCACATTTCTTCTACAATGCAAGAATGCTAGGACCATTTTGCCTTCCTGTTGAGTAAAGGGTCCTTCCCTCTGCTTTTCTGTGTTTTTTAGAAAGAGTTGATCCACCTAGACATTAGGTACTTCTAATGTTAAAATTCTGGATGAAATGTTTTGGTCATCCATCTTTGTAAAATGGCACACTGAAGGAAAAATACATGTATCAAGGCAAGGAACTTATTGTACTACATCTTAGTGATAATTTGGAATAAAAGGATGACTATCCCTCTTTAGTACGAGTATTAAACATCGGGCTTAAAGTGTTAGAGCCAGCTGGTATTCTTGTTCACACTGACATGACGCTCATAGATTTAGGCAGCGGATTCAGGCGTATATCTGGCAGCAGAAGTTGGGTTAGTGCGCATTACTGGCCTTACCAGATGTTCTGGCTATATCTATACTAGTAAACTAAATAGGGCCAGGCTCCCGGCTAAACCTCTGCAAGAGGTGCTCATTCCTACTGCTTGTTTGACAGTCTCTAGGGCACAGTTTTGACCTGAGCTCACCAGCACCTCTCCAACAATGTGAGAGCCTGTGGGACAGCATGGGCCAAATCCTGTTCTCAGGATTAAGTTTTAGTCTGCATGAATCTATGGTGTTTGGATGGTGGGTCGGAGCCAGTTTAGCTGCATGACCTTAGCAGTACAGATTACTACAACATATTTTACAGCTGCCATGCCATTTGACTGTAGGCCCATAGAGCAGGCTATAGCCCATTATTACAGATGCAGCCTCTAAAGCCAGTGCTGCCTTGGAATATTTTGTATGGTAGCTGAAACTACAAGTTGAGGTGCAAAATATGTGGAGAAGGAATGGAGACCAGTAGGGATTTGGGGGGGATATTCCTGATGCAGAAGAGTGTCACTGTAGTTCATTAGCGGTCTTGTATTCCCTCCTGCGGAAGCTAGCAATACAGGAGCGGGGAGAAAAGGGAAAATACGTAGGAAAAAAATAAGCTGGAAATAGCAAAGGGGCGTTTTAACAGCATCAAGAGGCCCTTCTGTTCAACTGCAGAAGTGGTCATGAGAGTTTGGTTAGGAATAGAGCCCACATGATCTTCCCTGCTCACCCCCCAGACCCAGTTTGTAGCTGGCAGAAATCAGTGTAGCCATCAGCATTATTCTCATCTGTACCAGCTGAAATTTTGAGGCCACATTTAAGCCATATATAGGCCAATATAGGTGCCCAGCTGAGGTAGTGGGACTCTTTTTTTCTGCATTGGGTTTACAGGAAGCCAGGTCTGAACTGTTTCTTTGCACTTAGATTTACAGCAGCAGCAGCAGTGCTCAAGTTAGACCCTTGTAGTTAGGCGGGATCATTTCTTTTAACTATCTAAAAGATAGGTATGTGGGCTTTCTTCAAGGTCAATGGAGGACCCAGGTCCAGGTTTATTGTATTCTAGGATAGTTATCTAAGACAGGTGGCATGAATCTCTGTCTCTTTGTCTGCATTGGTTACAGGAAGAACTTGGATGACTAACTTCGACTAGATGTCTGATTTTTCTACAGCTGCCTTTGAATGGCATACCCACCTTGTTCTTAATGAAAATATCAGGCCCTGTGAAAATGTGAGGCACTTCAAACATGGAACATAAATTTCAGACAGGCAAAATACCTTTCTCTGCTATCAGGACCTGATTCTGTCCTCTGCAGTTAATGGCAAAGATACCATCGACTTCAGTGAGAAAGACTCAGCCACAGATGCTCAGTGGTCTGGTTGTCTGACCAGCCCTATGCTTAGGTAAACTGAAGTCTCAGTTACATCTTTAATAACGACAGGTTTAACAGGATCTTGTGGGTTGCAAAAACTAACCAGAAGTGGGGATCTAATATTGTAGGAACTATAATATCCCCAGTGCGTTTCATACACTACTTATTTTCTGGATTTGGGGCAGTAAACTCAAAATGCACTAGTTGTGTTTTTGTCAGATGGCTTGTGGTAGTTTGTGCAAATAGCATGCGGACAGGTGACTTGTCAAAGGTCCAGGCTCTAACTTTTTTTAGAGTTAGTCAGACTTTTCTTGAAATATTTTCCCTTTCTCTTGTGCTGATGTACACTTACCAGCAGAGGTGCTAAACTCTGGAGTGACCCTGCTGGTTTAGTCCTGAGCTCTGTTTGATGGTGGGAAAAAAAATGCTGCTTGCCTGCTCAGTGTTATAACACAAAAGGAGCACACCAAATCCAGAACAGATAATGGAAACATCGAAAACGTTCAGTGAGGCAAAGTAATAATATTCCAGAAATTGGAAATCCCATCAGATGAAGTCAGTGAAATGGAATGTATGTCATGAGACATAAAATGTCTGATGAAAATAAAGAGGGTTTAAGAAAGTTATTGAACACACTGAACCAAAATATTTCAGTCTCAGAATCAGGAAGTCTGAGAGAGAATAGTCGGGTGTATTGGAGCCTCAGGAATCTTAATAAGCATTTAAGGAGGGGATCAAGTTTATGGAGTTGGTAGGTAGCTTTTAAACATCTGGTTTTACCAGTGGTAGTTCAGCTGAGATGTTACCTGAGACATACTGTTTTAAGGGAATAAGCATGAAATCAACAAGGTGCAAAAGAAGAAGGATGGAAAAAATTAACAAATTCAGAAGAAAAAAAAGTGATATACACCTAGAAATTTTGAAAGGACTGAAGGGGATTTTCTGAGCTGCAGACAAAACAATAACACTACAAGCTGCATAATATCAGCTGCTACACAAGGAAATTGGACTGTAGCAAATATTTTATTTACTTTTTTTAAGTCCTAAAGGATAATATTTTAAAAGACATAAGATGTTTCTTAATTAAATGATTGAAAAGAGATTGAAAAGTAGGTATTCAAAATATTTCTGTAATACAGCCGTATAATTTTAAATCATCATTTGCATTTCACACTTAGTGTATAAACATTAGCCAGTCTTGTACTGAATTTATAACTGACAATCCTAGGTCTTTTATCTGTTAGTCTGAGTTTTTTTTGATTCCACATGTTTTTTCTTTTTCATTCTTTTCCATATGTCTGTAGTATCATCAATGCAGGAGAAAACAGAAAAGCTAAAGAAATGAATGGGCAGAACAGTTCATTAAAGAGATTATATCTGTATCTGGGCACATCTCACAGAAATCTGGATTAACCTTCAGCAAACGAGAGTGGAAACTTTAATTTAGTTCCAAGAGTAATAAAAATGTTCTGGATGGAAATGTGTATCATTTAACAGCACAGCCTTCTTCTAACTCACATCGTCTATATATTGCATTACTCCCCAGGGAACACATTCCTCCACATTTTTCTCCATCAAAGCCAGATTGCTACTATGCCACGTAAATTGAGGCAGTACTTGAAGTGAAAGAGCTGATGGCTCATCGTTATATAAACCCTGCTGACGAGTTCAGAAGCGATGGGGTTACTAAGTTCCTCAGTTCTGTCTGTTCAGCAGTGGGGATTTCAGTGGCCAACTCCTGCGCTCGCAGCATGCTCTCTGATGGTGGCTAGCTGCAGTGTCCGGAGCCACAAAGCTGAGCTCTGCGTGCTTGTGTGCCGTCACCTCCCAGCCCACGCACGGAGCAGTCCAGTGCTTTTTGCAAGCCGGTTTGCAGGGTATCTCAGCTGCATTACAGTCTGCGGGGGGTAGTGGGGTGTGGAGGGTTGGGGTGGGGTGGAGGGTGTCTCCCCAAAGCTGCAGAGCGCCTGTAGCAGCACATTGCAGGGGATCCTCTGGCTAATGCTGGAGTTTTGCCTTGTGTATGATGGCAGGAGCATATTCCCTGGCTCATCCTTCTTCTTGTCTGTTTCACGTTATTCCTTTACATGGTGCTCGCCCTGTGAAGTGCCATGTTATAACCTCCCCAGCCCAGCTCATTACACTTGGACCCCATCTTTTCCCCTCCACCAGCCTTGCTAAGACAGCCTTTGCTCTTTTTTTCCATCAGATATTCTGGGGATGGTGGAAGAAGTCTGTTTTGGGTTTTTTTTGTCCAGGGCTGTAATTTTCTT
>NW_009212268.1:62927-91113 GCF_000690835.1 Fulmarus glacialis
TGATACTTTAAGTTTTCATTAATGAAATAAGACAGTCAGGATCTTGGCAAGAGGTGGGGAAAGCCCCAAAACTGATGAAAGGTGACCCCATGTCCACAGCTGCTTTTTTCCTTGAGTCTTCCTGTGGACAATGTAAAGCAGTTGGCAGTCATTCTTCTTTTGCACCTTGTTGATTTCATGCTTATTCCCTTAAAAAAGTATGTCTCAGGCAACATCTCTGCTGAATTATCATTGGTAAAAAAGAAATAATTATTTATTTATTAAGGAAGCCTTTTTTAGGTTCAGGATAGAATTGCTGATCAAGTGTGAAAGAGAGAAGCAGAGAGAGCCCACACACACCCAGTTGCCTGGTGGTTAGGGCACACCTGACGTACAGGATGAAGAGGGAAAACAGATATGAAAGACTTTTTAGTAAAGCAATACTAAAAGCTTGGAAAAAATTTATAAGTAATAATAAAAAAAAGAACAATTTTAAAAAATTTTTTTCTGTCCTTCCACTTTGAAAACCTGTTGAAGGGGAACAGCATGGTCCAAGATATATTCAAGGGCAGTGCTACTCCACTGTTCTGTAACTTGCTTCCATTTCTGCATGCAGTTTGACCATCCTGGACTTCAGGAGCTTCCTAGGAGCCTCATATGAGAATTCCTGGTGTCAAAAACATTAGCTCCAAAAAATGTTTTCAAAGCTAAAAGTGGATAGCACCTTTCTTGCAGCTGCTTCACTGCTACTGCTTTTAGTGCCTGGCAACTGATCTCGGTCCATCTGATCTCTGTCCAGCTCAACAGAGAACGGACACCATATATCCCTATTTTAGCTTGAAAGAGAAAAAAAAGTCATAGCAGAAAAGTGCTTTGAGAACAGTTTGACGGTAGTCAATAAGGAACAGCCAACACAGAGCATCTGGACAAACACTGAACTGCTTGCTGCAGTGACAATGAGGTGTTATTTGCCTCTGTTTTCCCTAACTGCTTATTTCAAGTTAGTAATCTTCTTATTTTCTCCTGGTACTTTTCTCTACCTTTTGATCCTAAGAAACCAAGTCATGCATTATAAACTATGAACCCTTTGACTGCACAGTATAACTCTGGTTTCTAAAGCATCTCTGTAGATTGGAGAAAAAAAGGGCTCAGGGGTCCAGGAAATTCTGGTTAGATATCACATGTGCCTGTCCCATGCCCAATGACCACATACTTTATAATAAGAATTTTCTGGCATTGTGTAAGCAAATTGCAATGTATGCTGTTCCACTAAACTCTCTTTCATCTGCCCAGTGCAACCTTCTCACACTTATTGTGAAGTTTCTAACACCAAGACATTAAGAAAGCATTCATTATTTAATTCCTTAATTACTTAAATGCTGCTTTGTGCTTATCACAATGTCAGACAAGTGCCCAGGAAAAGAAAATAGTAGATGTGTGCTACGGACAAGAACGAACATAAAAAGGGGAAAAAAATAACTTGCTGGGTTTGAAATTTAGGAATCTGGTCTTCTCACAGGAAAGCCAAACAAACACTGTAGGGGCAGACTCAGTATAGAGCAACGACAGCAATGCCGTTGGAATTTCCATAGCAAAAATAGATACAGAATTATGTTGCAGAAGTATTTCCATGCACTCCTAAGCAGTAACTCTACTGTCTCAGACAAGCTGATAGGAGCTGGGATGGGAAAGTTGGTAATGCACTATCAGACATATTTGAATCTGGCTAGATATAGACAGGTACTTATGTATAGCTGCTCCTCCTTAGACTTGGCGTCCCATCCACTGTTGGATTAGATAGAGATAGGATTAAATACACAAGGAGTTATGACAGAAGTGGAAGGGTGAAAAGACTTCTGTTTGAATAAGAAAAGTAGCACAGAGGACTGAATGACATCTGCCTCAAACTTTCTTGTCTAGATTTCATAAACATTGTGAAATGCTCTGTGGTCTCTACTATGAACAAAATGTACCCAAAAGCCTTTGTTAAAAATGTGCCTAAAAAAACCCCATAATTGCCAATTTTTGTGGTCAAAAACCATAACAGACTGCAATAAGAAGAAAAAAATGGAAAGATATAGGTGTAAAGTTCATGTTTACCTTCTGGTTTCTGTGCTTTCAGAGTGATCCTGAGTGATAATTTATGTCTTTTTTTTCTTCAACAACATGTCCAAAAATTACCTTAAGATATAGGATGCAATTCTTAGATGATACCTCAAAGAACTTACACATTAAACTCACAGGACTGAGGCTTCCCAGGGACCATCAAGTATTGCATGTTTAGATTAATATCATGAAAGCTGGCAATTCTTGAAAACTGTGATGTTCATTTCAAATCCTACTTTTAGGGATCCCAAAAGGAAATTTGTAAGGAGGGCATGAGGGGACCCATTGGAGTGTGAGCTGATATATCAAGTGAAAACTCCTGATAGCATACCCAGATAATCTGAAAAGTGGCATTAGGTTGCCTTGCTCTAATAGAGCTGTCAGAAAACCTCTTTGACAAACCAGTTGTTTTGATATTTTTTTTGGTCAGAAAATATCTGTTTGCTGACACCGAGTCTTTCCACAGGAATGTACTATTTAAACCAAATTTATTAAGAAAGCGTTTTTAAATTCAGGATACAATTGCTGATCAAGTGTGAAAGAGAGAAGCAGAGAGAGCCCCCACACACCCAGTTGCCTGGTGTTTAGGGCACACATTGCAATGGAAGAGCTTCATGTTAATCCCAGGGCTAGTCCCAAGTGATACTTCATCTTGGGTTTATCAAATGAGAGGTGACTGCCTCAGCTCTCCAGAAAGTGACTATTTTGGGACATAGTGATTTCTCCCATTGTTCTTTGGCATAAGGAGAAAATTTATGAAGTCTTAGGACCATTATGAAATCTCAAGAAACCCACTTCCGTTCAGTTGTATTTCTGAGCTTGCAAAATTCAAAATACAAAAAGTAAGTTGATCGACTGAACCGGAAACATTTTCAACACACCATTTTTATGGAAACAGAGGAAAAGTCAAAATCCTGTATGTTGCCATTAAGGACAACAATCAAAGATTACAATATCTATAAAGTTTAAGATGGTTTAGGATATTTTTGAAATGTCTGAAGACAAAGCGGAGCATCATCTGGCAAGCCCAATACTTGAGCAGGTCTCTGGATTCAGGAAGAGTGTTTGACAGATGAATCTGTCTTCGTTATGGAGACTCCCATAAAGCACAGCTTTGAAATAGGGCTGAAATACAGTATACTCATATTCTGGAAAACTGACCCAGGAAGAGATGTGCCGTGGACTTTCACTTCCTTACGACAGCCAAGTGTAAATTGACCCCACAGAAAAATATTTCTGAAGTAGCAGCATCACACTACCCCTAAGCAAAATTACTCATTCAGATACTGTTCTTACCCTAGCTATCCTGTAAAGGATGGAGATCCTGGACAGGTGAGTTGTATAATTACTGCCTGCCTTTTATAAAGGCAGTGAAGGCGTGGTTCTTGTGTGTACAGCAAGTGGAAGAAACAGTATGTGGATGGGAGGGGGACCTGGCTGCAAGGTATTGATATTGAAAAAGCAAATATTCCTCATAGCTTAACACTGCAGTGCTGGTTTGGATGGCAAGATGGTGCAAAGGACAGATTTTAACGAGTTTCCAGTACTTTAGGGATGTAATTTATAGATCTTAAGTATCCAACCTCAGCTAGCTTTCCGTGGTCAGTGGAAAGAAACTGTGTAGCCAACTTGGTAATGGATTCATCTTAATATAGGTCTGTGTGATTAACAGGGTGAATCACTTCCTATAACTGCCTATCCCTTTCCATGCACTAGAGAAGTTGCACACATAACTGATTGCATTGGGTGCTTAACTTACAGATAACATAAGTTAGATGAAATGAAAGTCCTCTCCCCTTAGCGCTGTAAATAACCCTCTAGTTCCTATTGTGTAACTTGTGAGTGTGGTATCTCGGTCTCTGTGAAAAGCAATGGTGCATAAGACAAAACTTTCAGACTTCCCATACGCAGTTTCTTGTTCTGTTCTGGGGCCAACACAGGCAGGAAAGGGGAATCAATCCTCTGGGTTCATTGTGATTCTTCAATTTTTTATCCTAGCCCTTATAGACAAAGGAATCTGCTGTTTCATCTTTCTAACGTAGCTTTGACATATGGAGAGAGACAAGTTCTGTAAACAGGTGGAAGTGAAGACTCCCGGAAATGTTGTGGAAACATTAAGATCTTTGAGGCTATAGACTCGGAGTGATGCCAGCTGGGAAATGTAATTTAAAAATTGACCTACAATAAAAGTTTAACTTAAACCAAACAGAGTAATTTTTTTTTGGACTACATTGCACAGTGAGAATTTTGCACTCATTGATTGTACCACACTATTACCTCCAAATAAGTAAAATCCCCTGAGATTATCTGCAGGGTCAATAAGTCTTAACCAGTGCAATGTTACCATCTTTAATTTGTAGTAACCCTGACCTGGAACATCCACGTGTAACATGTAGGCGTTATTAAATCTTAAGCATCTTCAATGATATTGAAGAGTGGAAGAAAAGAGGTTACTCTCTTTTTAAATTGCTGCAATACCTGAACCAAAATACCAACTGAATATCCTTGGATAAGGGTTAATTTGTCCCATCTGCACTTCTAGCAATCTTAGTCTGCAAAATGAACATCTACTCTCCCCTTGGAAAGTTGCAGTGCAAATATCCACTGCGGCCATTTGAATACTGCTCAACACCAAAAGGCCAGAGTCTGACATACAGACCTGTTCCTATGAATGCAAGATATGAAATCTCATTGAGAGTAGTGGACTTTTCTGCTGGGACAGTTCCCCGATAATGTTCCATCATCTGTGATGGAGCTCAGATTTTTCTCAGTTCTTGTAAAATGGTGTCTCCTCTTGACTCATAGAGAAAAATCTTGTTATTAGTAGTTTTTCTCTGGCTCAAATGAGATGGACTGTTAACAATGGAATGTTAACAAGAAGCACCTCACAGCCTTAGAAAGAATGAGCTTTACTGAATCTTTCTGGATATTTTACCTCCATTACTAAGTGACCGTTATTAAAATTCTAAGGGATTTAAAAAGGAGCAAAAACGGGGCCTGGATGGCACCTCCTTGGATTTCTACATATAGACATATGACATATTGAATAAAGTGAACCTAAATCTCAGATTGACGGCTGTTCTTTTATAATATAGTGTCCAAGTTCTAATGAACATTTCTTTCCCTTCCCTTCCCTTCCCTTCCCTTCCCTTCCCTTCCCTTCCCTTCCCTTCCCTTCCCTTCCCTTCCCTTCCCTTTTGACAAGTGTTTGCAGGATAAGTGAACTTTCGCTGGCAGTTTTAGGGGCTTTTTGCTTGAAAACAGCAGTGGAGCATGGGAGTTAACAAATCAGAGCAGAGTCCTGCATGCTGTACACAGTACTCGCACTGCAAGCAGTAGGACTTTTGTGAGAGGAAATGCACCTTTTTATCTTAAAGGTCATAGGAGGTACTGTGTCAAATAAATCACTGAGTTTTGTGTATCTCTGGTTATTACATATATTGTCCTGGAGACGCAAAATTGGAGCGAGAGGGAGCCTGCTTCTAAACATGCTCTGTGTACTGGTGTCTTGCTGTGTGCACGGGGGATGCGCAGTGCTGAGGCCCAACTGCATGTTAAAATTGGATGGTTTAAAATCAATTCGTCCTTGACATACCTTTCAAGTCTGAACGGATTGGAAGCCCTCAGGGTTCTGAATGTGACCTTCTCTGGAAGCAGTTTATGAGATTAACTCTCAAAGCACAGCTGGTCTCTGTCTCCCGTTATGCTACATATTAGTGATGCCATCAAACTCTATTTGGAAAAGCACAAAAATCTGCAAGCCTAAACTCAAATCTGACTGAGTAAAACTTGCTCCAAATTCCTTATGTTTCCTTTCTCTTTATTCAGAATCCTTCATGGAAACGGCTTCCAGAAAGAATCCCATGTGTTAATATCATCGTATATTATATTGCAGGTGGAGGAAAATATGTATTCTTTACAGCAACTCTGGAGAGACTTTAGGTTTTCTCTTATGTACAGTGAGCCTCACAAAATTGTGGTGAGGGAAAGAAGCACATTTTTCCCCAAAATTTGTACTGAGCAATTTTCTTCAGTGACATTTGCTTCATAACACTGACAATAGTAGCTGAACAGTTGTTAGGAAATAGGATTCAGCAACTAATCTAAAGAAATGTGAAGTAGAAGCTCCCTTCTTGCTCACAGCCTGTGATTAACTGCCAAGATCAATCCATGGGGCTTTCTTTTAAATTGAATTTATTCAAAAATCCACTATATAAACAGCACAGAAAGAATGAAGACTCAAACTTTATTAGTTACATCACAGTAACTGTATTGCTGTTTGGCATTTACAGAGGGAATCTGTGGCTGTCAGAACCAGAGCAAGAACAAAATTTGGTTTCATTTGAGTAGTACAGTTGGCCAGTGTCTGGACCAAAATGGAGTGAATCAGAACCAAATATTTGTCAAGACTTCCCCCTTTCAGTCATGGCCGTACAAAGGGAAGTTCCTGGCTGGCTGCTCTCCAGCGTGCTCTATCATCTTGTAATCTGCTTTGGGATGGAGCTGCTCTGCCAGTTGTACTCCTACAATGGCAGCAGCTGATTCAAACACTAAAGCAGACGTAGTAAAACTACATGTCATGTAACATTTCACTGTTACACTTAAGAAACTAAAATGTTCTGGTTCCTTTGCCTATTTGCTACTTCATTTATAGCTGAATATGAGATTACATGATACCAAGGATCATCCGTCAAAAGACCTGGTTTATGAGAGTCTTCAGGCCAGCAGTTTTTATCCTGAAAAGATCAGACTTTATTGAAGAGTGGCATTTGGACACCTATCATAGAAAAAAATCAGCAGCGGAGTAAATAGGAGTAAATTTGGACACAAGATTGCAAAAGGTCATGATTTTGGAGAACAACTGGGGCTTGTTTGAAATATTCAAACTGAAAAATCAAGTCCCTCTCTGCATTTTTAATCCATCTCGTTCCTAATACTGGAAGAAAGCCTGTCTAGCATTATTTTAAAAACTGTTTTTTTCCCCTTTATGCAATGTAAAGTATAATGACTTCATGGTCCTGGTGGAAGCATCATGCATCTGCTGTTACTCTGTTTTCAGGGCAAGCTGTCTTTTGTCTCACAGAGGCTAAAGGGTCCAGATACAATTTCTTGGAATTTCTAAAACTAGAAAAGGATAGATTCTGATCTGCAGTTGAAGCTATACTGGAAAAAATGACTAATCAATCATACTAACTTATAAAGTGGGTGGAGTACAGCATCTGCCTCAACCCTGTTCCAGTCAAAGCCTCGAATGCAATTTGTGTTGCTCAAGCCCCTGGAAAATCAGATGGCTCCTATTTAGATTTACTAGCCAGTTATAGCCACCCTTGGGAAAGGTTTTGTCAAGTAGAAATAGATAGATTCCTGGTAGTTCTGCATCAGCTATCTTTTCACTAAATGATCACATTAGCCTTATCTGACTAAACTGATTTTCATTTGCTCTGATGAAAAAGGAAGTATGAATGACATAGTAATAATCTTCGGAGTTACAGGAATGACACCTCAGTTCCTCTGTTTGAGAACAGAAAAGAAAAAAAGTCTGGAAACTTCCAGAGAAACCCACACAGTCATTGACAATCATGGGCCAGAAACTCTCTGATAAGTGTTCTTTATAATGTTCTTATAATTTGGGACATGTGACAGAGCAAATGAATGACTGCACCGGAGAAAAGAGGACAATCAGCAAGTATGTGAAATTATACTTGGCACAGTTTACTTTGCCTCAGAGCTTTCTAGAGAATCAGTCTTTCATTTTAGCATGAGCCCAAACCCAGGTTTTTTTAACAATCTTTAGCTTTTGTGGCTCGTTGCTAGAAATGCGGGTAAAAAGGAACTTTGAAACACAGTACACAGTTACATTTTCAAAACCTACATCGGGCTCTGAATTGTTCGCTTCCCTGGGGCAGGGGAGAGGAAGAGAGAAAAATAATTAAGGTGAATATTTTGTTCCTTGCATTTATTCTCTGCAGTAATAAAAGATTCTAGATCAAAGAGGTTCTTTCTTAGCAATCTCCAAGTTGAGCCTCAACTAAAGATGAATCCAAAAGCTGTCTTTTTGATCTTTTTCCGTTTCATTCTTGAAACCACTCCCTTGATGCTCTGCATACCTTCCATCATATGAGCTTGGATGGTAATAGACTTTCCCCACTTTCAAACAGGGGCTGATCAACCCCTCTTGGGGTCAAACTCAATCGCAATATCTTTGAAGGGAGGGTCTGCATGTTGAGTAACCTTCACCACTCTTCCCTTTGTAAAACCAGCACTCCGGAGAAACAACGAACAGCAGCCTTTAACTCTTATGACATGAATTACTGAAGCTAGACCAATGGGCTGACCAAGCATTTGTTTTCAACATTTTTGTGGAATATCTGTAGCCTTTCTTTATCTGCATCTGTAGTTCTGTGAGTTGGCTACTTGAAGGGAGTTAAATAGCATCAGTGATCAGGGTCTTTCTCTGCTCTGAACTTTATTTAAGGTATGTATAATTGGCTATGGAATGTTTGTTGTTTTCATATTAAAAACAAAACCAAACCAAAATCAGTGTTATGTGAGCAATTTAACTGCAGAAGTCTTTAATGTTTACTGCAGTTGTAATTAGAGTTTCAGCAGATATTTTCAAATATCCAACTGCAATAAGGAAAATGTAAAACCAGATAGAAGGCAGTGAGGGAACTATCCAAGCAGGGGTTTTGGTTCCCATGCAGGACATCTGAGAAAGGCTACCACAGCACTGTGGCAGCTTGATGTTACTGACAAAACCTCAGAGTGTAACCCTGCAAAAGGTATGTGATGAATACTTTTTTTTTTTCTTTTTTTTTTTACGGGTCTGCCATTTAACAGTAAGTATTTGAGAGTATTCTAAACCAGTTTGTCTCATTTGAGAGCAATACCGGAGGTGGCTTTCTGAAAGTAACTGAAGTGCCACAACTGTGAAATCAGAATATCAGGGCCTGCTCCTTTGCAGCAAGGTTTTCATGATCTCTTCCAGAAATGAAATCATATCCACTGTGGAAAGATAGCTAGATATATTGTCCTTGATATGAATGATTGGGTGAATTACAGGACATGAGGGAACGAGGCCCCAGACTATATATATATGTGTACAAACACACACACACATACACATAAGTATAAGCATAAGCATAAGCATATTTGTTTTAAACACTTCTGTGCAGAGCTGCCTTTACCAGATATACTTGTGTGCCCCGATAAAGAACCACTGCTTTCAGATATCACTGGCAATGTGTCAAAATACAACTGGCAAACAGGCCACAACCAGCTAAAGAGCTGCTTTTAATTAACCTCAGTGCACGACGATAATGGAAGTGCATTTCTCTCTTCCTGTTGAATGAAGATGCACTGATTCAGCAATAATTGAACCTTAAACACTTCGTAAACTTCTACTAGGAGGAACTGCAAGAAACACCAGCAAAGTCAGCTGTGAGTCATTAAGAGGAGAGAGGCCTCTGTCCTCTGTTCCCAGTCCCAGATCACAAGGGGAAAGTAGTGATAGTGGCTGGCCATCTTGAGCGTTGTACTTGGCATAAGCAGGCCATGTTGTGAGTTTTCTGAAGGTAGTTGTTATGAGACAATAGGGTAGTCTGATGTGGTCCAAGATTTCTTAATCAAAGACACTCTCTTCTAACAGCTCTTTTACCCGTTACAGTAGAACTGTTTTTAAAGTGCTTATGTTAGAAAAGCAGGACTGCATTTATGTTTCTGCTTTGTGACTGCCAGAGCCCTCAAGTTCTTTATTATAGTACATTGCCAGTTTTGTTGTAGCTAAGGTGGAGAACTCCTTACGTTTGCAAGCTTTTTTTCATGTAAGACCATAAACTCTTGCTGGTCTTGCCTAGAATTGCACATGCCTGCTCATGATGTAGGATTGGGTTTGTGGTCCAGACCTCGGATTCAATGAGCAAGAGATTCTTTAGATACAACTTTCTGAATAAAACACCATTTCTTAGATGAGATCTGCTGCTGCGTGTACATGTGGACAGCTATGTAACTCCCTATGGAGAGTCACAGAGCCTGGCTTTACTCCTACCCCAGATACTCTCAGGTGTTCACTGCAAACCTGCCACTTCCATGGGAAACAAAACTAGGAAAGATGTGGGGTTTTAAATTAAAAAAAAAAAAGAAAAGAATTAAAAAGGGAAAGATCGTCTTTGCAGAGAGGTATGCCTAGCTGTCAGGCACCAGATGAATTAGAGTGAGCACTGGCAGGCAGAATATCCCAGCAAGTATCTGTCCATGAGCCGGGGGTTATATGAACTTAATTGCTCAAGGGAACATACTTTGGTTGCTGATTCCATGTCACACCCAAGCAATGTAAATCTGAACCTTGCTCTTGGCTGAAATCTGAGAAACCCCTGCAGGCGTTTCACTAAAATCCAGCTCTGCTAAAGGGTGTGTGTGTCTGTGATGGAAGAAATGTAATCAGTGCCTACTGGCTAACCAGAAGCTTGTTGTGAAAAGAAAGTGCAACATGTGCATGCTGGATGGGAATTGATGGAGGAATATCAAGCAGCAGCTTTGGGAAAGAGGGAGACTGTGCAGAGAGATAGAGGAGAATAAATGGAATAAGAAGTCAGGGAGCAGTTAAAGGGCAAAGCGGGGGCTGGGAGTTCAGGGCAGCAGAAGGAGGAAGGAAGCGGGTGAGGGAGGTAGGGGGATGTCAGACGCGGCTGTGACCAGAGATCGCTTTGCTCTTCCTTCCCAGATGTGTTCTGGGTTACAGAGCCTGGTCACGGGTCAACAGGGCCCTCGTCCTGTCTCCAGTTTAGTCAGAAATTGGGGCTAGGGAAGAACCTAAGAGTCAAAGATCGTATGGATTTAATCTTTTAAAAAGGAAGTAATTTAAATGTAAGGCATGGACAACCTGAAGTATGCTGGTGGCCTGGCTGGCATATCATGAGCATATCCAAAGGCCTTGGAGGTGCATGGATCAGATAGATCAAGCAGAGAAGAAAACTGACTGAAAAAGGTGCAGGATTTCATTTCAGTGATATCCTAGACATGACATGCTTGAACGACAGCTCCATAACCCAGGAAAACCTCTAAATTGCTGTTATTTCTAACATCTTCCACAACAGAGAATGCTAAAAAGAACAAGCCCCTGTTATGTGCTAGCTGGCTTCTGCAGAGTTAATTGCTCAAAAAGGAGGGAGGGAGCAAGGGAGGGAGAGGGGGAGATGGAGGAAAGGAAAGAACTGGAAAAAAATAGGCAAATTGCAAGTAATGTGTGGGGAGGGAAGAAAAGACACAGAAGGAGAGAGACCATATATTTGTGTTTTCCCATGTCTATTTTTCATGGAAAATGAAAATTTTTTTGAAATGTTTGTACGGATCTTGCAGATTTTCTATCAGATGAGCAGCTATCTGATAGTGCTGGCAAATGAGATGTGATTGCTCTCGGTCAGAAACTCCAGCCAGGCTGCCATATATCCAAAAGTCTCGGGTATGTCCCTAAGCAACTACATGGTGCAATATACCTACATGGATCCGGGAAGCTCTGGAAGCTCCCTTATATTTGCTTCATAGATGAGCAACTATGCTCATTGTCAGTGTTCTGAAATCATTAAATTTACTGTGCATAGACTAATAGTGTAAAATGTATGTAGTAAGTAGATCCAACACATCCTGGGTGCACCAGACAGCACAGACACGTGTACTTCAGTAGAGGAAATCCTGGAGAGAAGTGTGGCAGCCCTGCGTAACAGCTCTCTTCCAAGCATTTTAATTTGCTATAGCTACTATTTACTCTACATGTTTGTGATTTATCTCAGAAACCTTGTTAGAAACTACAAAATGTAGGCATTTCCCTATTATCTTACCGCCTTGCCACAGTAGAAGATGTACTGGAAGGTGCAGAAGTAATTAGGACTCCCAATAGCAACCATGTGGCTTAGAAAGAGAGACATTAGATTAGCACCCTGACCCCTGAAGAAACAGGGAATGAAGTGTGACGGAAAGCGCTTACACTTTGGGAAAAACACATCATTTTCTTCCAGTGAGAACAAGGATTTCTCCTCCAGCTCACTGAGCACTCTGGGGTGGGAAGAATGCTCACCCCATCACGCCGTGGACCTCCATACTTTCTTTTTAATGAGGCACAAGGTGGAAACGTTGTTAAGAAGGTTCATGAAGTTTTCTGGATCAGACATGTCTTTCCCTTGCAAGTTTCTTAAGACACTTAGCATGTTATCCTAGGCACTTTCCTCCAGGACTTAGCATGACCATATGTAGGTAAAAGATGGCAGTAGGACCTCCTCACTATCCTGCTGTTCACAGCCAGCGAAGGATTTAGAAAATCCCTTTCCGTCACACTCGGGGGATCCTTTCCCCCCCCACCCTCAGGTCTGATCTGGGGCCAATAGGCAAACACCCTCTCATCTTGCTGTCACCGTGGCACTGGTGCTAGCCGTCAGCGGAGGCAACCCGCAGCGCAGGGAGGGGACAGGAGAGCCGGCCGTGGCTCCCCGCTCGGCTCTGCACAGCAGCCCCCCTCCGGTGTGAGGCTCCGTTCATGCTGGGGGAAGCTCTCAGGCAACCTCTGAAAAACTCGGGCTGTCCGCAGCAATCTTCTGGAGACACCGCATGCTGCGTTGTGGATTCACACAGTTTTATTGCAAGCAGCCATCTTCAAAACTTACACAGCAGGCTTGGCTGCGAGCAGCCCTGCATCTGCGAGCAGCTGGCTGCAGTGGTACGCTGACGGCTCCGTATGAGGGCTTCTGCCTGCTCTTGCCAATATGGGCACCCATGTCATTTGCTGCACATGGTTTCTAGACAAGAGCAAGATCAAAAAAATCGGTGAAATAGGAAAAACGACACATCCTGATTAGGACTATGAGACAGTAAAAGGCTCTACACTGTCAGTACAGCTAATTGCTGACATTAGTTGCAGCATCAATGACAAACACCACCCTCTGTGAAGCAAAAAGTGCAATGGTGCCACAAAGTGTGAAGTGACCCTTGTAAATGCTGAGCAAGACACTTGCTGTAGCATGCAAAGCATCAGCATAGATTGAGGAGGAACCTATGAGATCCTCCAGCTTTTCAGTTTTCTGCTTTCAGATGTAAGTTTCCTTTACTTTGTGCAACTGAAATTGTCTGGAGAGCTGTAGAGAGAGACGGGAATCTGTGAGAAGAGATCATTTTTCAACACAGTAAACATGGTATTTCCAGAGTTTCCTTGTATGTTCACCATCTACCAGTCTGAGACTATCCAGAGCACTAAAACCCTTTACACAAAAGAGCTTTTTAGGTGCTATCAAGCTATGAAATCCCCTTCTGAAATTTCCTGACAGTTATCTTGCAATATTTGATATTACCTTGTTATTTGTAGTATATAGATAATAGAAGCTTAGTCCTGGATTTCAAAGTTAAGCCTGTAAGCTGGCCTGTGGTTTCCTACTAAACAGACATTTGGAAAGTAAGACTTATGTGGAAAAGCTGAGAGAGATGGATTTGTTTAGTCTGGAAATGAGGAGTTGAAAAGGCAAATGATAACAGGTAGGCCAAGACAGCTACACAGAAGACAGTGACTGATTGGATTCCTGGATCACAGGGAACAGGACATGCAGAAACTGGCTTATTTTGCAGCAAGATGGCTTTAGATCAGACATTAACTGAGCACTGGTATAGTTACTTAGAGAATCCCTTTAATCGTCTAATATATGTTCTTTCAAATGCACAAATGTCTGTATGGCGTAGATATGCTTGAAGCTGTCCCCGAACATGGGGGTAGGCTGAACATCTGACCTCTTGAGGCGCCTTCCAGCCACCTGTTTCTATGATGTTGCCCTAAGAAAATGTTACTGGGACAGCCCCTGAGACCTGCCAGTGTCTCAAGAAGGATATTTCTAAAGGTGTCACTCTACCTGATATTAAGCAGAGATTGAGCACTGAAAGGGTGGAGGGTTTGGAGACCATGTTACCCAAAGCAGTCAAGACGGACATCAGAGGGAGCACCAGCAGCACAGCAGCCCAGCTGCCCATGGTGTGTGGTGTGGTCTTGGTGAAGCTCGCTATAGGTGTGCCAAGCAATAGGGTGCTGTTGCCCTGCTATGGAGCCCACACGGGCCATGGCTTCCCCTGCCACCCTCACGTGCTGCGGGAGCTGGGCATAGCCAGTCAAATGGGGAAAATCAAGCTCTTCAGGAGGCGAAAGACCACTCGTTCCCTGCCTTGGCCACCTGAGAAGTCTGACCAAAGCTCCCACCAGTAGCTCTGATGCCAGAGGAAACCAAACCCTTCCCTGTTCCTGCTGTGCCCCCGTAGCTGTCCCATCCTTCTCATGTGCCACCCTCCGCTCCCCACACAGACTCCACTTTGATCATTCCACCATTTCTCACTTTCTGAGGTCCTGTGGGGCCTCTGTGGAACAGCCCCAGCCATTTTCTTTTCATCAAGTCTCTAGATCTCTTCCGGGTAGAAGTCCTCAGGATTGCCCTGCTATGGATGGTGCTGTGGCTGTGTTGTCACAATAATTGCTATAGGTGACACACACTGTATGAAGAATTTTGACTCAAAGACTCAAACAATTTTGTGGTGCAGAAGTTTGGTAGAAGTTTTTTGAAACTCCTTTTTTCTTGCACTGATAGTGGCTCTGTATTTCCCAATCTTGTACAAAAGTGGAAATTCCAAAATGCTCATGAAAAAGTTTTACTTGTGGTCTATGACCAAGCCATAGGCATAAAGTACTGAAAACACTGCATTTTACCCGTCAGCTTGGCAAAGAGTAGCAATATTTATTTATTTATTGGCAAGGCTGGCTCAAGCATTGACGTGGTAAACACCAGGACTTCCCAGACATTTATTTATAGCATTTTTTCTATTTCATAAACAAGAGAGCTTGTATTTGTGATTGCCAGCATATCCTTCTGCACTTTGGTTCAGTATTCTCTTAACAAATCACTAAATAAAACACCTTCCAATTTTCTGAACTAGTTTTCCTTCTACCCTGTTGTAAATGAAAAGTTTTAAGAAATTGTTTGTGGAAGACGCCCTGTCTTTCTTTTGGGGATTTTTTCACCAATGAAAATTGTTTATATAGTATGTGGAATATGATATTTTTTTTTTTAGTTTTCGTTGGTTTTTTGTTCAGTGGTCTTGAGTCTGGGCCTCAGCACCACTTTGTTGTCACAAACTGCCTTTGTCTAACTTCAAATTTGTGAAACTTCTGTAGGTGTAAAAAAGGGCCCAGTGCTTCAGATTTAGGGAGGAGTAAAAGGTTTTATAGTTTCTTTAGTTTGCCAAAGACTGTTTAGGATTACTGATACATCCCAAAAAAGGAAATAAAAATAAATTATATAAAATATTCCCCCCTGTTGAATTTATGCTGAAGACATCTTATAGCAGAGCTTTGCACTCACTGCAGTGTCAGATAGAGAGGAAAATTGAAAGGATGGCATGAATGCAAAAGAGAGTTTGAACTAGTATATCTTTTTAAAAATTACAGCTGTGAACCCTGAGTCTCCACTGCAATTTCCTTGCTCTTGTGTGGTATCAGCCATTTTACAGTCATGTCCTTGAGATGGGGAATGATACTTTTTTCTTTAACAGTTAACAAGAAATTTAAATTTTATCAGTAGCACACCACAATGAAATGTGCAGTTTCTACAAAGCATTTATGGACATGTTTGCTTTTTGGGTGGTCTTTTCAAATTCAGCTTCACATATATTATGAATAAACAGCAGCTTCTCATTTAAGGCTTGGACATTTAACCATCTATTGGACTCACAGGCAATGTGGGTACTAGTTCGATGCTCACATACAAATTTGTGACGCTTCAAACATTTAAATGTGGATCCAGCTTTGGATTTCCTCTCACCCTTAGTATCTCTCAATTCACTGGCAATTTCATGTTTAGAAATAGGGTTGGAGTCTCAGCAGCAATACATTTATTATCAAGGCCTTTCAGGTAGTCCAGATGCTTGGTTCCATCCACCTGTTTTCATGGCCTCCTGGATTTATGTTATTACTAACCGTGCTCCCATGGCATTAAATGGCTTGGTCACTCAGGTCAATATTCACTTCCCTGCCAATATGTTCAACAGGGAGGAAAGGAGGATTTACTGGTAGTAAAATAGGTTTGGCAATAGTTCTCAACACTGTGAGGAATAAGAATAGTAGGATGGACCACTGAAGGGGGGTGGAATGACATCTGGAATATGCTATGGTTTCCCTTCACCTTTAGCTCAACTGAGGACAGCTGAACCCTTCAGGAGTATTTTGATATCTCAACCTGTCATACCACGATGACCACCCCTCATAAAAGCCTGGTAGACAACACACTGTCAGGTATTCAGGTGTCTCAGAGGTTGGATCTAATAAGGACTTCCTTATGCAATGGCGTTAATGAGCCTTTTCTCTTTCAAACCCACCTTACTGCAGCTTAACACAAGCTATCTACACTTTGCCACAGTTCCCCAAGATTCTCTCCCTTGTGCTTGAATTCTGCCCTCTCATAACCTGGGGTAGAAGATGGCATGAACAAAACAAGCTCGTCAGGGTGCTGTAAGCAGCCTCACTGCAGTATTAGCTCAATCAGCTAGTCTAGGTCTTGAAATGCAACTTAGAGGGTTTCCTTCTGTTTCTGGAATTTCTCTTTTTTCTGCTTCCTCTGGAACTTCTTATTGACAAGTTTCAGAACTGCCACAGTGGTGACATTGTCTTGTCTACTTCCTTGCTTTAAAGTGTCCCTGATTCTTTGCTTAATGGGAAACTATTAAAATATTGCCTTGGCCCATTCTTAATTTTATCTCAATTGGCTGAAATTTTTTTAATGCATGAACTCCTTTTTCTGGTGATTATTTTTCTTTGGTACTTGCCTTACCACTGATACATTATTTTTACCTTTTTATGTATATTTTTCTCAAACATTAGGGTGATATCTTTCCATGCTGGAAGTAATTGAGAATTTTGCTGTCTGCTACAGAGGAACAAAGGTTTCATATTTACCTTGAAACTTCATAAAATTAGACTGATTTTGCAAAAGGTAGAGCCTATTCTCTGTGGCCTTAATTATATCCTTATATTGTAAAGCCATCAAATGACTTTTTTCTGAATTTTTCTTTCTTTGAGCTCCTTGTATGCATATGACTAAGTTTTTTGCCTACACCTTTAATTGTCTTCCCTATTCCTGGGTCACAGGTCCTTTTTAATATTCACTTTGACACCTATCTGCTTCATTCAGTCTGTCTGTATTGCTAAAACACAGAGGTTGCCTGGAAAGGTGCTCAGTGAGATTGTGGTATCTCCATCCTTGGAGTTATTCAAAACCTGACTGGACACAGCCCTGAACAGCCTGCTCTTCATGGAGGTGGACTAGATGATCTCCTTAGGTCCCTATCAACCTCAACTACTCTGTGATTCTGTGAAAATATGGACAACAATTTTCTTTCCTTCCTGACAAGACTTTCTGTTCTTTCCCTCTCCTAGAATTCAGTTGGGTGCTCACTGGAAGTTCTCTGATGGTTGTTTTTTAAATTTCATTTGGCCTTTGATATTCTATTTCTTTCAGTAAGAAATGTTATCTACAAATTTAGACAACATTGTTTCATTACTCTACTGCTTTCTATAGAAACATTTGTTGTCCCATGAAATCTGAACAGTTAGCCAATATTCAGGGCTTTGCATAGTTTTGGGTTGGGGTTTTTTTCCCCCAATAAAGAGAACATGATTTCATGAGACAGAAGTTTCTTTAACACAATCTAGTCTATTTACAATGAATACCAAGTCCCATTTGCTTGGAAAAAAAGAGGTAGATGGAGACTATTCCTTTGCTCAATTTTTCCAAGTCTTCAGTCTTTCTCTTTTAGCACCTTCTCAGGGCCACACTTATTTCTCTTACTGTTTCCAAACTTCAATTTCTATCTACTTCTGACAAAGAATCCATTTTCAACCAAAAAATGCCCAGTTCTGTACTCTCATCAGTTTGTGGAGACAGCTCCACCCATGTTACTCAACCTCTGCTGAGACATTGCCCACATCTGGAGCTCTGGCTTTGAGGATGCCAGTCGTCTTATTCTGGGTAGGAGCTCAACAGCTTCTTCCATTTGGCCAGAATGAAGAACAATTCACATATTCAGGGCTTATAAACATATTTGCTGGCAGCTTTCCAGAACATCTTTTTCATGAGTATATGAAAGATGTAGGCTGACAGGTATAAAGCTGACATTTAATTTAGCTCCAAGAGAGATGTTCATAACGCTTTATTTTCCAATGGAAAGGTTAAACATTTCAATTCATGCACAGCTGATGAATGAATACCACCTCTGACCCCCAAAAGCAAACACCCCCCCCACAGCCAGTTGTACAAAAAATACACAAAAGACAGCTAGGGCCTGATTTTTGTTCAGATTTCATTGTGTGAATTAAAAAATTGCACACACATTTCACAGATGAAAAGAGGAAAAAATGTGATAATTAAACATTCTAGTTTGGCAATCAAGGTTCTTAGAACCATGCTGAGTGTCAACAGTTACTAGTTCTT
Organism: Fulmarus glacialis; assembly: GCF_000690835.1. Taxonomy (NCBI): domain Eukaryota; kingdom Metazoa; phylum Chordata; class Aves; order Procellariiformes; family Procellariidae; genus Fulmarus; species Fulmarus glacialis. Next base: position 81,515 of record NW_009212268.1, read on the forward strand.
TTGGACTGATATTGCAGCTTCCATCTCTGTGGAAAGAGCTGTCATTACAGGCATTGTATTGAATCATGAAAGGAAGAAATGAACTCTGAAGAAAGATTGATTCTCTCTCTGGAAAATTACAGAGCTTTCCTTTTCTCTCAAACTGAATTAAACCAGCAAAAACACAACTAGCTCAAAAGAGATCTCATTTTTGGAAGTAAATCTTGCATTTCACATAACACCAGACTGACACCTCACCACGAAGTCTGCAATGCCAGAAAAGAGGACTATTGACTTTTCCAAGCAGAAAGAAAATGCACTTACAAATGACACTTATACCTTCTTTCCACCACATATAACATATGTTCCCATCTCTATTAAGAACATTCAAATTAACCTATTATATTAATGGGAAACATTTATGCAGGCCTCGCACCCCAAAGATCTTTACTTTTACAATTAGCCTGAAGTATTTTCTAGGGTAGACATGAGATACATTATTCTTCTTTCCCTCATAAGTTGCTACATATGTAAAACATCACCGGAGGTTCCTTCCTTTCTTCAAGCTGACTTTCCCTGCCTCTCTACATTAGTTTGGCTATTCCAGCACTTCTAAAGCACTCCATATGTTGATGAATAAACCGTCATTTCCCACTTGTAATGAGATTACTCAGTCCTTGGGAGCAGATTTATTAGCTACAGTTATTTCATGTCTAATCACAGCCTTACTTTCCATAAAGAAAATGAACAGGCATGGATTGCATTTGAGAGCTTGGGGTCCTAAATATTTGCGTTATATCTATGTAGACTTTGTTATTTGGAAGGAAAGCAAAAGGAAACAATAAAAGGCAGAAGGGGAGGGCTTTTTACAAACCTAGGCTAATAAATATGAAGAGTCTGTCAATGGACTTTCTGCACATGCTTTAAAGTTTTTACACAGGCTGAATACACCTTCACCATATATTTGTCCAGCAACGATGTCATCTGTTATGAATAAATGATGGGTGGGAACAGAAAAATGCAATGGAGGGAATATGCTACAACAGTGGAATAAACAGGCCTTGTAGTAACTGTGTGGTGAGAGAGAGACTTTGTGTGAGGTAGAAACCACATTTCTACCAGATGGCATGGGCAGCTGTCCTGGAGGAGACAGGATATGATGGGGCCCAGCTGTAACTCTTACTCTCCCAAGTATCACTCTGATCCCAGAACCACGCAAGAGAGACTTTTGGGAAAACTAAAATTCAGGTCATGTTCCTCCTTTCCTACCCTTCCTCCAGGGTGAAATTCAGAGGGAAGATCCAGTCAGAAACTTCAGCTACAAGGACAGCTCCAGGAGGAGCCTAAGGAGGGTTCTTTGAGCATTTGGAGAACTTCCTACCTAGGGGAGATTTGGACCTGTAATTACCATGCGCTGACTCACCTCTGTCTAAGCCACAGCTGCCTCTCCTACTGCCTTCTCCCCTTACCCTGTTTCATTATCCCCCGTTCCTTTCAATGTCCCCTTTCTCCTTTTCTTTCCTTTTATTTAGTGTTTTCCTCCAAAGTATCGCCCCTCTCCCTGATGCTACCACCAGCCTGAGGTCTGCTGCCACTCCAGGGATCATGTTTGTGGTGTCAGACCCATTCAGGAGTCTATCTATCTTGCCTGTTTAGAGTAGATGCCTGTTGCAGCAAGCTGCATCTGTGATTCTTCTAGGGCTGCCTTCTAGGTTGATGCTAATGTATAGTCATTCTCTGTTGCTAACGCATAAATAAACAAGGAATCAGTAAACAAGAAATCAATCTTTTTTCAGTTCCAGAGTCCCCTTGGGTGTGTTATTGTACGGCTAGTGCAGTTAGGCGTGATGAAATCATAGAAAAGATCATTTTCCAAGCATATTTCTTAATGTGGAAGTCCACTTTCCACTGTTTCCCTTCTCTTAATAAATTTGTTGTTGCAGGTTTTTGGAGTTAGTACTAAAAGTTATCATTTAGTTCAGAACCTCTTATTGGTTGGGAAGAAGTAGTATTTTTGAATATAAGCAAATGAACTGTAAATATTTTTAACCATGGAAACCTTGGTTTGGTAATGACTTCATTCCTACAGAACAGTCTAGTGATCTTCTCAGTTTTCAAAGGAGGGATATATTAACCAAAACATCCAGGCAATGCTATTGGGATTTATAGGGCTCACTGGCTGAGCCCTCTCTCACAGTGCCTCTGTTGCCAAGTTATATGAGAAAAGCAGTATAGTGCTGCACTGCTAAAATAGCATACAATTACAGTGCCTGGTATGTTTGATACTATCACTTTGATTCAATACATCAGTATATTTGAGATTAGAACTAGGAATTAAAATGGAGAAAACAGTTCTGGGCATTCTACCAGACCCCAACAAATAGCACATTTTTGTTTTTCAAATAAAGGGCAGACCCCCAACTCAGCATAGGTGGAGAATATTTGGGAGAGAGGTGCTTTTACGCATCTTAGGAATCAGAGAAGCCTCAAGCCGGCTCTACTGTGGGTGCCTGCTGCACTGCCCTATCCTGGGTTCAAACCTGCAGTTTTCTGAGAAGTAGGGACTTTCAGAGACCTCTGGCATTTTACAGTCTCTACCCAGACCTGGGCAAAGATGCAGAACATGGTATAAGTATTCCACTTCTGAACTATGAGATGCTTATAAATTGAGTGCTTAATGTGGTTTTGGCAATGCAGTACCTGCAAGTACCCTGTATTGCGTGCTTTTTTGTGGGCACTTTTCTTCACAAAAGTTGCTAAGCATACAGTAGGAACAGTGGATGCACTAAAATTGTATCTAATTATGGCAAAATTTTAATTAATCTGCAGTTGTCAACAACCAGGACACTAAATATTAATTATTCCAAGGCATTTGATGTGAAAACAAAATTAGCCAAGGTCAACCAAAACCGCTACTGCCCTGTAGCAAGAGGAACTGGAGATGATGTGCATTCATTCAGGGTTCCTTTCTTCCCTTTTCCGCTCTACTAAAACTATCCTCACCAAAATCTCTGGCATCTTTCTCTTAGTGGACTTCTGCTCAATCACATCATGCTTGTCATTCCATAATCCCTCTGAACCAGACTCTCCCCTTCTTTTATTGTTCCCCTTGCTTGCCTATGTTCTCCCTCCTATTAATCTGCTGACCCAGTTGCTATCCTTCAGAAGTACTCCCTTGTTTCCATTATCCTGTTCTGTCAGTGTCTCTTTTACGGCTCTTTTATTCTTTTCCTTAGTTAGATATATTCTTATCCTTAACAATATGAAATTATCATATGTCACTGCTTAGTGATATTATTCTATTGCTTATTTGTATTGTGGTAAAATTGTACCACAATTGTACTTGGTGCCTAGGTCTTGAAACATTAATATAGGCCCTGTGTAGATATCCCAAGATGATTCCTACTCCAAGGAATGTAAAAGTGTAAGAAAAGAGACAACACAAGAAAGTAAGACGAAGAGGGAAGGAAGGAGGGAAGGGAGGAGGAAAAAAAGAAAAGGAATGAGAGCACAAGAACCGTAGTGCCACATTGCTTTACTCACTTATCATTATCTCTTTGCATTAAAGGATTGCTAACATCTTAGAATCATAGAATCTGAGTTCCTTAATTTTCCCACACATCATCTTGTTTTTAGAGTCTCACAACTTCTGAAAATCCCAAACTACAGCAATCAACTTTAACATGTTACTTTCTTCCAAAAGCCAAACTATGACCAGGTTGTTCCTGTATAGCATTTGTGGCATTTGTGGCCAAATTCTTCTGATTCCAGCATGTTAAACCTAAAGGAGATGTAATTCACAGAATTACTTTTAGTTACATACTCCAACCATCACCTGGGAAATAAACATAGTATCTCACATATCCTTACTTAAAAAAATTTTCCCTGTAGAAACATGTCCACTTTCAGAGTGTGAATTGTTCCTAACACCTAAAAACTAATGAGAGAACTGCTGAAAATTATCCTGCAGCTATGGCTGAGAAATTTGGTTTTCATACATGATATGGCAGATGGGAATTCCAGAGATTTCTGAAAACAAAATTTGAGGTTTGAATGACAGATAGTTTGTGCGTTAATGCAAAGAACATGGGCTAAACTGAGTGGCATGTATGCTTTTTTGATTAAACTGGAATATCAGCAGCTGTAAGATACATTCTTGGTTTTGCTTTGGTAAAGGAGGGTTATCTTCTTTTAATTAGCAGTGACAGCATGTAGAGAGCACTGAAGAGATTTGCTCTGTGCCAAAAATCTTCATAGGGCACGCAGGGTCTGCACTTTGAGGCATTTGAACAGAAATGAATAACATTAAGAACAAAGTTTACTAAGGGAACAAGACTATAGATTCATGAGATGGTGGCCACAGCTGGAAAACCAGCATGGGAAGTTCCCACCCCTTGTGTGCTGCCTTTGGTCATTAATTCCTCTCCTGTGCTATTTCCTCAGTTGTGGAGTTACAACTGGTCATACTGTTAAGCTGTCAAATAGCTCACTGAAACTACCACAAATAGCTTTTCAGAAAAGAGAAAATGTTTTTATTCTTCAATCTGATTATGTCAGTGGTCTTGGGGGTGCAGAGAAGTGAATGCAGGGGATATTCACACTGGTTTTCCTGTCATGGCCAGCACCCTATCTGGCTATGGATATAAAAAGTCCACCAAGCAACATACAGAAGTTGCTTAGGTACCTCAGAATGTGCTTTGTCTGTGCAGAGACATCCTTGGTTGAAATGACTTCTCAAAATCTAGCTCATGCCAAAATTCAACTGTCACTTAGAAGAAGGTCTTCCAGTGTCTCTGGGAAACCCAGCCTGGAAGGTATGCTCTGAGCAAACCTGAGAGATATTGTTGAGTCCAACAAGAAGTTAGAAGAAGTTAGGCCTTTTTTTGTTGTGGGTTTTTTGTTGGTTTTTTGGTTTGGTTTTTTTTTTTTTTTGGCAACCATGAAGTGGAAGACTTAGATTTATGTGCTTCAGTTTGATGGGATTCAAGATTACCTACCCTTATTTTCCAGGACACTGCTTAAAGCTTTGCCCAACCAGAAAGAGTGAGTTGGAGCTACTCTTGCTTTTCAGTAAACCATTTTTAGTGGGTTGGGGAAGCTACGAGGGGTCTGAGATCGCAGTGAGTGCAAGTACCACTGAGAAGATCACTCACCTTCTTGGGGAGATGGGGTCCCTCTTCTGCATCTCTATGTTAGAAGTGTACAGTCAGCTCCTGCGTGCTAAATAGAAACCAGCTCCACACCTAGGTTAGTGTCCTCACTGCCTCCCCCAAAGAACTGGTAGGGATACATTACTACTTCTGTAGGTCATCATGCTAGGCTAAGTTGGGGAATCTGCTAATGTCCCAGGAACAAATATCAATGTACTATTATTTAAGCTACAGTAATAGAATAGTTAGAATTCTGTATGTCTAATAATTTCTTCTATCTGAACTAAGCAGCTTAAATATTCCAGTTTTATAAGAGGGATTCTTTGGCAAACTTATTTGTTGGAATTCCTATGTCAGCTGTTTTTTACAAAATTTTTACGTCTGCGTATAGTTTTGAAAGACTTGAGAAGGCTTTTGGCTTGGCATTTTTTCCTCTACCCTACTGCTTGAAAAGATAGTTTGAAGTACATTTTAAAATGTAATTATTTCAATGTTATTCAGTAGTGTAAGCAGTGTGCCTGGATACCTGTGGCTATGTAGTCACACAGCTACACAAGGGGGAAAAAAAGAAACCGTGGTAACAATGTTACTCAGAAAAAACACAGACTGGAATAATCGGTTTTGGATGGAAGAATAGTGCAGAAATTATGCTAGTAGTAGATAGATAGGCTAGTATACTATCTGCCAGCAGGCAGCTTTGCCTAAATCTGTGCAGATATTGTGGTTACTATCTTTATGACTAGCAAAACTCTTTGACAAGAGGCACTAAAAAAAGAAAAGAAAAAATCTAGTCTTTTATTAATTACAGTATTTTTTAACAGTAATTTTACACTAATCATATTTGCTTTACTTAATCCTTATAGAAAAGTTCAGTTTTAGATACTTGGAAACAAATTTCAAAATTACTTTTCTGACAGAAAGGCAGTACAACTAGACTGGACATTTTTTCGGATATTGGCATTTTAAAGCAGAATTTGAAGCCTAAACTAGTGGTTTTAGAGAACTCTTTTCGGTAGAATATGTTAAGAAAGTAATCAAAGAGGTTAGTAAATGCAAGAAGACTGAATACTGTTGAGCAAAGTAATATCCCACTCCTTCAATCCATTTAGCAAGAATGGCACTTCTAGCTAACAGGAGAGGAAATGCTACTTGGTGGTATAATAAGTTGTAAATTAATTAAAAATACAAGAAGTAAATTAATAATGAATGTGTGATTGTCTGCCTGTTTATGAATCTTTTCCTCATTTTCTCTCCTCTGTTTTTCCCAGTTCCTGTACACTCCCCAGCACCATTGTTTGGAAATATCTTAATGGAATTTTAAAGACAGAATAAAGATCTCTGACACTGAAATGCAACATTCTTCACTTGACAAATGTTTTTCAAGCACACCTCTGGTAATTGTTTTCATGCTGGTATGTGTGAAAGAGGGCAGTAGATATGATTCCTCTTATGCTCCTGGAGAAATGAGGCAAGAGAGGTAAAGACTGCATTTTCAGTCTTTACTGAAGGGGGGATTATTTATGCTTTATTATTTATAGATGCTTTTGCTTAGTTTGATACTCCTTCTCACTTAACCATGTAGCATCCACAAGTCTTGTGAAGTCAGCTGGTAGCAGTAAGAGCTTAGCACCTTGGAAATTCTTGTCTTAGAGTATCTAAAACAAATATCCACATTTAATACAGTTTTTGAGTATGAGGCTGTGAGGCTTAGCATAATGCAACAAGAGCTTCTGGTGCCTTTAAAGGACAAGAAATCATGTTCTGTGAGGAAACACTAACAGAACTGGGGGCTAGAAAAGAAAAAGCTGCACAGATAAAGGCCTACAAACTACTGAGATTACCAAATGGACTACCTCATCTGCTTTTCAGCGGTGGTAGAAGAGGAAGTGATGGGCTTTGCCATAGCAAGAAAGGTTTGGGGTACGCTGTGGGAAAAAAATCCTTTGTTAACCTTACCTTTATTTTTCAATGGTTTTCCATCAAAAACCTCCTTACTTTCAAGAACTTGCAGTTCAGCAACTGTATATAAGCAAACAGTACGTGAGAGGGAGTTCCTAAAAACAGTAGTAGACACCTCCCTCTTTGTCTTCAGTATAAAAACCTCTGCAAACCCAGCTGTCTGATGATAGCACAGCATCTGAACCAGAGTACTGTTTAGCTTTTTTAGGAGTTGAAATGCTGTATAAGTAGTGAGAACAGTACATTTTTCCTTTGGCTTTGGATAATACTGGGTTTACAAAGAACTTGTGCCTATGCTGCTGTCTTTACTGGACTTTCTGCCTTCATGTCTACTGACTGGCTTGAGATCTGACTACTAATATGCAGGAATCAGCTGAAAGTTTCATTTGAAACAACGTTTTTGTCTAAAGATATCATGTTACTCCTTACAGAGTGTTTTCTCATATGGTCTTCAAATTATAGCTGCTCAGACAATCCTCCGACATCTAAGTCATTCAAAACAATGAATATTGTACTCATGCTAGTGAGGCACAAAATGTCTTTATACTTCATCAGGAAATATTTTAAACCAATAAACAGACAGGCAGAACATTCATAATTAAGGCTGCCAATTTGTCCTCAGTTCACATATTTTTTAAACAAAATACCATGTTTTTTTTCTGAAAAGAAAAAGAAAAGGTTGTGCAATTAGATATGAAGCCTGAGATAGGTGCAAAGGAAACTGAAGTTGACTCTTCTGGTAGGTGAGGGGGTTTATACAGTGGTTGTCACTGCTGCTGGCATTCCCCTCCTCCCGTAGACTCACAAATGCCCTTGGCCTTACTCTGAAAGAAGCACTTTTGTTGTGACAAAAGTTTTTTAATAACTTTTTTTTTTTTTTTTTTTTTGCCACAGGACCGTGACTTTAGTCTCCTGAGCAGCAAAATTGGTCTCTCAGTTTTGGGTAGTAGTAGTATTATCTTGACTCTTATCTTGGCAAGGAACAAAGTTAACCTCTGATCATTATACTCACTTGGAACATAGCACAAAACCAAGAACTGTTTCACTACATTAACTACTATTAATGCTCCTCCTTACTGAAATAAGAAAAAAATGTTGGCCTTAAAGAGGCAATATTCATTTGAAGTTTACTTAACTTCAAGAAATCAAAGTAAGTTTCCGTCTCCTTCCATTTTTGATAGTTTTGCAATTTTTCATTTCTTGTTTCTCTTCTCCTGCAGTTGAAAAATGAAATTATCCCATTTCCCATAGCAACAGAAAACAATGGAAAACTGTGTATGCATTGGAAAAGGTGAAATGATAAAATAATTACGTTTAGTGACAGAGAATCATTAATCAGTATCAAAAGTGTTTGGCATAAATGATGAATTTATGATGAATTTGGCATAAATGATGAACTCACTTCCTATGGCACCAGGCCTAAAAATGACAAACTGGGGCAGACCCCTATACCCATGGAGAGGCCAAGGTCCTCTGCTGACATCCGCATATGCAAAACAACCCCTCATTGGAAAAGAGGACAATGGAACATCTCCATACTTCTGGCTTCAATTTAAATTCAGTTTTTTTCTTGTTGTACAATTTCCTGACTGCAGTGATATTTATATTTATACTCTCTCATGCATAAATCTCATTATTCTGCTGAATATCTAAGCAACTGCCACAGTACTAGTTGTATTTTATGACTCTCGATAGTAGAAAGGAGTAAAACTGCCTTTCTTTTGCCTTCTCTTAATAGTTCCCAATTTTTGTCAGCTGTCTGTTCACTAATTAGTTTTAAGGGAGCATACAGAATGCTAATATAATTTTAGTTAGTAAACCCAAATACTGTTTAGTAAACTGAAACACTTTCCTTTTGTGTCTATTTACAAATGATGTTCATGCAGCAAAAAAAAGCAGCAAAACATTTCCAGAGGAAGTTTATAGAGACAGCATATTTGCAGTGCTAAAGGTGTTAAGCCAGGTATCTTATTGTCTTATCAGCAGAATTTATCTAGGCATATAATATATTTCATGAAATCATTAATGGTTTGCAGCCTTCCATCTGTCTTTTCACATTCTTCAGATTTTAATTTTTTGGATGGCCTATGGAAGTAGGCTATCCTTCGAAATAGCTGTAAAAGAGCACCTCATAAAAATGAATACAAAAACTTCCAAATTGCCTGTTCCTAATTGCCCAGAAAGTGTGAATTAGGCTTTAATCCTTTGGGTACCTAGCTTGCACTTTACTGCCCAGGTGAAGGGACCTCCGAGAGCGCGGGGTGCTGGCTCAGCCCCCCGGCTGTGCCCTGTGCCGCAAGCGCCTGCCCGCCACTGCAGCTGCGGGTGCAGCAGCTTCACCTCGCCCACCTTCTGCAGGTGCGACTCCAGGCAGCCTGCCTCCCTCGCCCCACAGGTGAATGCACCCCCTGCGTCTGCTGCCGGGGGGGGTGCCCCGGCACAGGGCATCGGCGCTGCCCCCACCAGCAGCCCCCAGCTGATCCTCGGACCGGATTTCTTCATTCACTCTTT
>NW_009212268.1:91124-124812 GCF_000690835.1 Fulmarus glacialis
ACTCTTTCCACAGCCAGGAAATCCAGTTTTTTTGGGAGACCCCTGGCTCTTACCTTTTCAGCTTTCATCATTTTACCAAGACTTTGAAAGAAACTGGGGAAAAAAAATTGTGACTGGCCAAATTTTGTCAAAAATAAAATGCCTCTAGGAGTAAGATATACCTTGACTGTTCATACCTGTACACAGCTGAAATATTTATATGTTAAAGACCTGAATGTAAATTCAATTCTTAGAGCACCTTTTTTAAACTGATGGTGATGTGCTCACGGTAGTCTGAAGAACAATTCTCTAGCTCTTAGGTAAAATAAAGAGAAACCTTCTATTCAATGGTCTACTCAGCTGTTAGGAAATCATCAGGAAAATGCCCTAATTATCACATTCAAACAGATTTCCATTGTGTGAACTAGTCCAGACTTACACAGCACAAACACAGGATAGAGGGCAAATAGCTTGGTACTAATTCTGCAGAAAAGAATCTTGGCATGAGTCAGCTATGTCATGCTATAGGAGAAGAGGTAAAAAAAAAAAGAAAAAGAGTCTGCAATACGTGAACAGGAATACTGCTTGTGAGATATACAAAATAATTTTTATAACCTGCAGATATACTCAGCATTGGGAGAGCATCAGCTGGAGTCCAGTTTTGGGCACTGCATTTTAGTAGAGATGTGGACCCATGGAAAAATCCAGAAGACAACGCTGCGAAAGATCAGAGGACAAGAAATCATGGTCTGTGAGGAAACACTAACAGAACTGCACAGATAAAGGCGTACAAACTACTGAGATTACCAAATGGACTACCTCATCTGCTTTTCAGCGGTGGTAGAAGAGGAAGTGATGGGCTTTGCTGTAGCAAGAAAGCTTCGGGGTACGCTATGGGAAAAAATCCTTTCCAACTGCCAGGAAAGATCACCTCACGGCTGCTGGAGGCGGCTGCCTGGAGAGCTGTAGGACCTCCGTCACTGAGTGCCCTGGGCTGGGCAAGGGCATCTTGGGTGGGACGTGGCTACAGCTCACCCTCTCCTCCAGCTTCAGATGGGAACGGGTGTCTTTGCATCCCTCCCAGCTGCAGGTTTCTTCATAAAAGAAGAAACAGCAGTTCTTACGCATAAGCCAGGAATCATTGCATAAAAGACATGGATGGTTAGTAAATGATGATGCTTGTTTGTTTAGGAAATAACATCAGAGAATCAAGTATATAGAAGATTTTCCTTTTTTTTTTTTTTTCTAATTGGGAGTTCTGGGATATGTTTCGATGCCTGGAACAGAAAGGTTTTATGAGGTTGTTACAGGCCCCGTAACTTCTTGGCCCCTTCTCATTATTTACTGTTTGCTATTGCGCTCAAGAAGCAGACTTCAAGAGTTTGGTCCAGCAGGTTTGTTTAGTAGTGAGCAAAACAGTACTGAGTTAAGAGTTCAGACAATATATCTAATAATAAGTGGTTTACGTTTTAGCTATGTCTTTTATTGGAGAAGAAGATTATTCCCTGCTAAGAATTTCAATTCCATATTCCATCCACACTTCTTGGATGTATCTACGAGGTGTATCAAGAAATACGAACATGCATGTCAAGACCAGTATGTTACCTAATATTTACAGTTAGTGGGTTGACTAATATTTATGACCATCTTATAAAGTATAATTTTAACCCGGAATAATGCAAGCAATAATTCATCTTTAGGATCTTAGAGATTGCTTGTCTCCATGAATCATATCCAAAATCTTAAACAGCTGTAAGCATATTTAGAAAATGTAAAGTTGTTCCTAAGAAAAGAGTCAGCACCTGTCTATAGAAATCTCTGTATGAAGACGTGTGAGTTGGAAATTTCACACACCTACTGTAAGTAAAAACTATTTGAACTGGATTGAGTTCTGAGTTATCACTACCTTTGGGTGTATACGAGAGCTAAATATTTTCAAGTATTCAAACAAGTTGTAAATTATTTTCCTATTGGTTTCTGTATTTGTTTTTACTGAACTTATGTACATGTGGAAGTTGGTTCAATTGAATATCTGAATGTTACCTCCAATAATTTCTCAGTCCTTTGCTCAGCAGAAATTAAACAAACATCAGTATATTTTAAAATCACTGACAGTGAACAATTAAAAGGCAGAAATGATCCATTTTTGAAAGACAAGTTATTTGCCAAGAACATTACTCGAGTTCAGTGATTTTTGTTGTTTTCTAGTTGCTGCTTTCATCAACATCCCTGTAATTCCGTGAGTGCTGATAAGTGCAAACTAATGGCATATTTCAAAAAGATCACATGGATAAAACATAAAAATCAGTCTTTCAAGTGTCACTTAAATACATATACTTTAATATTAAGATTTATACCATAGTTCCTAGAGACCTGAAATGACAGATAAGGCTTATTTTCTTGTTACTAGATAAATACCTGATAAGAAACACTTCTAGTCAAAGAATCAAAAGCTTTACAACTTCAATCTTCCTATTGTTTCCACTTTTCAGGTGGCAGAAATATGTTTTCTGGCATATAAACCTATTCTACTTGACATTTAGAAGTACTCCTAGTACATTAAAAAGCTGTAAGTGATATTATTAGCAAAGAGGAATGCTGCCCAGAAGCCTGTGCATTCCATCTGGCTAGTACACTGAACATTAATTCACCAGCAGTGCCTGGTATTCTGCCTACTCTGGTACTCTGCATGTATGGTAATAAAATAAAACTCAGCAGCAACTAATGCACAGCAGTATATCACATGCTATTTCCAAATATTCCCTACATGAAGAACGTCAGATCAATCACATGTCAAGGAAAGATAAAGTATTAGATACTGGAGCTGGGAAATGCTAAATGGTTTCTTACCATTAGTGGAGAAAAACGTAGTCTGGATAAAGTCCATATTAATGAAATTAGTGGTCCTTCTAAACGTGATCTGCAGAAGTAAAATACAAATCTTTATTAAAGTGTATGTGAGCCAACAGTTTTCTTTTTCAATACGTTAAATATCTGGTTATTCTTCCCGTAATGTTTTATTCATACATGATTTCACAGTAGCTTAAATTTTCTAATATAATTCCCAAAATACATACTTGTATCCAGATATGTGGTCTCATTTTAGAAGTGCTGAATTCCCACATCTCCCACTGAGCAAACACAACTAAGTTGATGCCCAAAGTTGACCTATTTATTTATGGTCATATCCAACATCCACTGAAATTAAGGAAAAAAAGAAATCCCTTGTGTGCAGTAAGATGAAGGAGTTTGCTAAGTCCTTTAACTTTAGGCACCCACTCAAACAAAAGTTTGTCAAAAGAATGTCTAAAATGCAAAAAGCAGAATTTGGTAAAAAAGTTTGGTTTTGGAGAAAAATGTTTATTTCTGATCATTGACACTTATTTTGGAAAATGTGTTTCTAAGTCTTTTCTGCCGTAATGCTTGTTGATAAAGAACAGTGGCAAAAAAATCTCTATATTACAATATTTCTTATTCAGAGTACCACACAGAATTTTCCTTCCAAACTATTTGGGAGAAAAAAACTTCTTGTTTTTCAGTGTTCTACCGTAAGGCAAAAGAGGTCTATCTGGAGAATAATGAAAATACCCTTGAGTAAATGCACTATAATAATACTATTCAAAGTATTTTCATATCTCAGCCTATTAATGCAGGCAGTTTTCTCACGGCCTCTCACATAATCTATTTATACTGTGTCTGTCTGAACAATATGTGACCGAGAATGGTATTTATTTTACTTTTACATCATACTGGGAAGCGTTCATTGCCCTCTTTTAAATAAGCATTTAGAACTTCCTGCTTCTTGTGAAAAAAAGTTTTCTTTTGAATTATGTGCAAAACTGAATGAATTTGGAGGAAAAAACCTCACTCATTGAATAACTTGCTCCAAAGAGCAGCATTATTTGTTAAATAAAGCAAATAAAAATTTGTTAAATAAAGGAAATAAATATTTGAGTAACAGACCTTATGAAAAAAAACACGCAGTCCATATCTAGTAAACAGATTTGCCTGCTAATTTATGAATGCCCATGAGCCTTGTGCTTCCCTCTGGGCCCATCCTAGATAAGCTACACAAGCTTTCTGACGTGCCTGTGACAGCCTTTACTCTTCTCTTACCATACTCTGCATAACCCTAGAACTACACCAGGGCAGCCCAGCTGAAATACTCAGGTATAGCCCTGTCCGGCAGCAGTCAGTGAGCAGCCAGACTGCTTTCAGTGGCCTCTGTGCAACATACAAGCTTGAAAGGAGTCTAGTGCTTAATGATATTATTTCAGTGTTCATTTATTATTCCACCTGTCATTTAGAAATTTTTAAAAAGGCCACTTTTTAAATTAAGAAACTTTGAACATAGAATTTGCCTTGTAACAATACAGGTTCCTTTTTCTAGAAGCAACTGAAGAAATTTCTCAGCATGAGGGAAAGTAGAAAGAAGTATAACCCTGTGGGAGTGTTCAAGCATACATATTTCTTAAGTTTCTGTGAATAATGGAAAAGATGTCAGAAAAATATATGTGCTAGGAGAGGAAAACTTTAAGTGATTCAGTCTGGCGAGCAATAGGCGTAGCTTGAATTTTAGTCTTTCTCCATCTAGCACTCTCCTTCCTTCTTTTTCTGTCTTATGTTTTTGATTTTCCCCTTTAATTTTATTTAATATTTTTATTTATTCTCATTCAATCTTATACGAGTGATGTATCTTTTTCACAAAAGATGCTCATTCCCAGATACCACTAATTATTTACAGCACTAGGTACTAGAGCATAAACTTTCCAGATATTCAAGGGATACACATTTTTGCATACTGAAATGTCTTACATTTAGTGGCATTTAATACAAAATGTAATGAATATAACTACTTTGTCTTTTCCATATCCACCCTCCAAGAATGGCTTTCACAAGAAAATATCTGGATTGCAGTCAGTCTCTTCAGTGCCAGAAAAAACTCTGCTGTCTCTATACGACTCCACAGTCCTGTTGAACTACAGTTTTAAAGTTGCCTGGCTATACTTTCATGTCTACAAATCACATCATTGTGTGTCCCATTGTTAATATGTTCCCTCAGTAACTGGTTCATGTGAAACGGGTTGCTATAAAATTTGCATCCACATTTTTATTGTACTAGTGAAGAGGAAAACCCAGGCTCAATGGCATTGCAAATTTACTCCATAATTTCTTACTTCAGACACATTAAAAGATAGGAATTTTTTGTTTGGACCAAATTAAACAAACTGCAAGATTTCTCTGAAATAATGTGTACTTCCCATGAAATATTTACAAATGATGTCTGCAAGGGTAAAAAGAACTAAATCAGTCCAATTTAAATGACTGCTGTAAACCCAGTTATAGTAGGCCTTATATTAAATTTTAATCTGCAATATTTACACCAGACAAACTGAAGAAATCCAAGTCTGCAATCCCTCAAGGAAAACAGTAATTTTTGTGCAAGACTTTTTTTTGCACAGTCTCAGAAAAATCTGCTGCTCCAGACATTTGAAGTAGATGTCCAGTTTCATTCATTCTCTGTTAAATGCAGAACAGTGTTCAGAAATAACATCCAGATTATATGTATATTTTTGATGCTGATCTCTCACTCTGCCTCCAAGACACAATGGAGTTTGGCTCCAATCTGATCAGAGCTGCTTTTGCTGAGTTCTGCTTGCGTTAATTGATGTGCCCACACAATCAGTACACAAAAATAGACAAAAGCAACCAAAATAAAATGTTACTACCCCTAGCTTTAGGATAGTTTTCAGAGCTTTGGCACTGATATTCACTGTCAATCCTGAAGAGGGTATTTAGGCATTAACCTTTCAATGGCTGAACTCACATTTGTTGATTCAGCCAATCCTGAAGTCTACAGAAAAGCCAGGAATTCAAGATGGTCACTTTGTACACTGTTTTAACCAGAAGATGATGTGTTCCCTCTTCCTTCTCATTTCGGCATATTTAGTCACCTTTGTTTTTAGAGAAGCGGTTCTTTTGGATTTGTGAACTATTTTGTTGGATTCTGAAGTAGGAGAATTATCCACTGGGTGTAGATCTTCTTTCATTACTGTAAGTCAGGTAGTTAAAGACTGTGAGGGAAAGTCAGGCATTCAAATAATCCACCTCGCTATTCTTTAAAATGTGATTATAATGCCACTGAGATGTAGAAATCGTTGGCAAGCTCAAGAATACTTTTCATAGAAAGTCAGTGTTGTCATTCTTCCACAAAAGGGGAAACCAAGCTACAAGATATGATAAAGTCATTTGAGATAATTTGTAATTTTCATGTGGTAGGTGGTATGGTGCTTTTGTATTGGATATGAAGGTGGAGGTTTGCTCTTTTTCATATATTTTGAAGACCTGTGAGAGAACATAACATAGTGACAAAGATTCATTCAAAAAAAGGGCTGTTCATCCAAAGTCAGGTTTTCTTTTCAATTTGTTAAGGCTAAAAATAAGAAAAGACTTAATCACTTTCAAGGAAAAGATAACTAGACTAAGAGTCAATCCTTCCGAAAATTCTTTACTGTCAATAAATATCTCCACAGAGATAAAAGCACGAGACTTTCTAGCGTAGCAGAGAAGGCACAGAGGATGATTGTTCCACTCTTCTAGGCTCTGGAGAAACTCATATAAAATGTTAGGTAACCCATTTTAAGGTGAATTAAGAGAATCTGTGGGAGAATAAATGACTCGCCAGAGGACTGGGAAAAAACGTGTAACAAGAGAAACGGTTAGAGGATCAGCAGTTGTTTAAAGAAGTCTTAGGAAGGAAATGGTGACACTCTTCAAGTATGCTAAAGGTTGCTATGAAGAAGACGGTGATGTGTTGTCCCACAAGAAGTAGAACAAAGAGTAATTGGCTTAATTTGCAGCAGAGACTCATGTTTGATATTGGGAAAGCTTTAATAACCGTCAGTAGATCTGAGTAACAGGATCTAGTGCAGGGGAATGGAGTCCTTATGGATCTGCCTGGGCACAGGGAACAGAAACAGCCACAGGGGGAGAATCAGCATCTCTGAGAGGTGTTTTACTTGATGCCGCCTCACAGCAGGAAGATGGACTAAATGGTCTCCTTTGTTCTCTCTCCTACATTGCTATTATTAGTGTGATTTTCATGCTGCGCTTTGTCACAAGCTTGCAGTGGAATACCACTGCTGAGAAAGTGTGTGCTGGAGCTTCTGCTTCACAGACATAGTATACAGTTTATATACTATAAAGTGCTGCTGCGTTATAAGCTTAAAAGCATATCAGCATCAAAAGAGTGTTTGTCACACTTGTTTTTACAGATCTGCAACCCATGACACTCATGTCAAATTAATTGTGTTAGTTTACCTTAAATAGAATATATATACTTTTTTCTGGAAATTAATGAACACTGAAGGAAACCACTCCATTATACTTGGCAACCCTGTAAATACTATGTCATATTTACTATGTAATATATAGTTGGTTAATGACTAATGTACATTTAAATAAAAGAGATGTGGGACTCCAGCTTACAGTCACTCTTATTGAAAAATCTTATTGAATTAAATAGGAATAAAATAAGTGTGCTTTTACAGAAATGACTCAAAACCCAAGAGAACCAAATAATGAATGAGATTCTTTCAACAGAATTTTTACATGGAACAGGATGTAGAACAGAGCTCTATAGTAGGAATACAATTCACCGTTAATTTTCCACTTGATTATGCCGGCAGTTTTAAAAATACTATACAAACCCAATTCTGTTTCCTGTTAAATACTTTTGGACTTTTTCATACACACAATTCAGACAATCAGATTTCCTATCTGATGATTTTGGGTCTTTTTCTCTTCAAAGAGCTGGATGATTATAAAGACAAGCAAAAGGATATTCTGATAATTTAATTCTTAAGCTTCTAAATAAAAATAAAGCCATTGCTCATGGTGATAAAGAATATCCTTGTGTCCAATCAGTACCTATATTGAGTACGCTATTCTCCAAAAGCAAAGACACTGGGAGAATGAAGAAACTGATGCAGAGTTTTCTGTGCCTTATGTAATCAGGAGTTGGTGGGTCTTGGACTACCTCTTGGACTTCAGAAAAGCTAACACAGAAATCCAAAATTCAGTAAGCAGTAGATCTAAATCAAAATCAAGCTTTTACACTTAAGATAAGCCTGGGAAGTCTGGGCAAAGGACACACTGTAGGTCAGAGAGTGGTAAAGCTGTTGCATATGTCACATCAGTCACTTCTGTTCACCAGCTTTATACAAACAAAAGGAAAAAAAGAGGGTAAAGTACTCTGGATGTCTAGAAATGTCATATTTAATTAAGTCACATTTTGTACTAATTTGCTGTATAATTGCCAGCAGCCCTGACTCAAGAGTTCATAGTCATAGGAATGATAAGGTCATCACAATACTTTTTATAGTCCCACTTAGCACCCAGCACAAGGCTTATCTCTCCTCAGTATCAAACAGCAATTCCTTCTCCTTTAGAGTACAAAATGGCAAATCCCTAAGCACACATCACTTTTTAAGTGGACAGGATGAAAATACGCACTTGAACATTTTTTTTTGGTGAAAAACGGGGATATGTAAAGGCAAAATTCGTATTTTTTTTCAGAATACACCAAGCAATTTGCAGACTGGTAAGGAAACTAATTCAAGCTACAATAATTATTGTACAAGCTTTCATTATAAAGCAGTAATTTGACTCTGTTTTTCCTTGATGAAAGATATCTGACATTATTTTTAAAAGCTTCAGACCTGAAATACAAGAATGTGAATTTTCATCTTCTACAGCCACCGATCTTTTATTATAAGCAGAAGGTCATATTATGGTTTCATTTTTTAAAAATAAAATTTCCTGAGGTATAATCTTATAAGAGAAGCCCTTAAAAAATAATATTCTCAGACAGGCTGAGCCTTCCTTCAAGACTCAAAGAATACTTTTAAAAACTACAAAAATCTTTTTGCTGTCTCCAGCATATTTGGCATACATTTCACACATTTTGTACTTTTTTATTGCCACCAAATTTGTTCTCCTTTAATCTGAAACATACCGTAATAAATTATCAATTCACTATTTGAAAAAGAAGCTATATGAAGAAGCTGCTTGCTTTGGAAAATAGCACCAAACTGTCTCAAAAAAACCTGAAAGGTTGTGAGAACGCATGCAGAAAAGGAGGGAGAATTTCTGTAGATGGTGGGAGCTCCATAACTCTGTACTGAATTAATATAAAGGGGCTGGCCAGTGGTGTTTGTGGAGAGGAATCAGAACATACTGAGAAATGAGGCTATGCAAAGTGGTGGCAAGGGATGAAATAGAGCTCTACCTCCAGAGTGACACGTTTTGTTGTCTTTATAGTTGAATACTTGAGCTCATCAGACTGGTCAGGCCATTGAGCCTCAGCCTGGCAATGCCATCTCCTGCATGTCCTGGTAACGCTTATAATGAAGGGTATAAGAGATCCCAGTGACTTCAGGTGACTTCAAGTTTAGTGCTTCAAGGCCATGGAACAGAATAAAAATGTATTAAGGTAATCTTAACACTAAGTAACCCTAACTTGCCCCTGCAAGCCTGCTGTAATCCATAATCCAGAGGTTTATTCTGTTGGAGCTGGGGGAATGCAACCTCTTTGGGACCGGGAAGGAGAAGTGACGTTGCAAAATGGACTCTTTGTAAACCATAGAGGTTTCTGTCCTGGATGTGCAATTGACAAATAGATTATGATTATTAGATAGGTACTTCAGGCTAAATAGCAGGTGTCCTTTAGGCTAAAATAGAGCCTAAATTATAGCTATAGTTGGATAGGTGAAAAAAAAAGTCACAACAGTAAGGCTTTTGTGAGGCCTGAAAGTCCTTCTAAAAAGTCCTCTAAATTATTAGAATTTTCTTGGATGTATTTTTAAAATCTGTTTTTCTCTCTGCAATCCTATCATTTGACTTAATTAATAATTTCTGACTTAATTCCATTGCTTCTTTTGCCAAATATTTCTCATTTTAAATTGACACAAAAATGGCGTTGCAGGCTGTGAACAGGTTTCATACAGTGTGAACTCCTCCTCGGAGAGCTGAATCTTCTAATTGTGACTGAAAGATAGGTAGTTCCTCTTGCGGAGCTGATTCAAACAATTTGGAGGAGACACAAAATGCAGGAACACAGTGGAAGACCTTTAACAACATGACAAATGACTGTTCCAACCTGTCCAAGTCTCAAGATCCAATTTGCAGTGGTTTTGGTTTTATAAATGAAAAACAGTCTTTGAATAGATTTTTGCTTGCAAGCATATGTATGGCTTCTTCAGAGGCAAGCTTTCCATCTTGTTATAAAAAGCTGATACATTCATTTTGAAACATGCTATTTAATTTTTACATGTAAGTCAAAATAACTCCATCCTTAAGTTTAGTTGGTAGGTCCAAACTAGTTCAATATACTGAGATTTACAAAAGTAATTAGTTGGTGTATGTGCCTGGCTGTTTTCTGTGTCCATCCTCCAGTGCGTTATGCAATACCTGATTTTCAAAATCTGCTCTTTGAAAGCCTCTTTGAAAATCGGATCTATTAGAGATATTTTGGAAAACTGTTAGTCACTTTTCCAAATCTTAACTTAGATCTCTAAAGGTTTGGGTTCCTGGTGTATTATGATAGATGACGATGAGTCAAGAAATTCAGTGGCTAAATTTTGAAATGGCATAAATCACAGGATGCTGCAATTTCAATAAGATGGTATGATTTATGTGTCCTGGGGGTGTGTCCCAGCATGCTCATAAATTCATCTGTTACGTACGCAGATCTAAAAAAAAAACCAACCAAAAAACCAAAAGTGAGACAAATAAATGCAAACCAAGAATACTGATAATCAAAGTATAGTTTAACTTTTACTCAGTTGAAACACAATGGACATGTGCGTTATGCTCTAAATTAAAATGTAGTTGGTCTTTTTGGAACAAAGGGTTGCTCCAGGAACACGGTATGGGACAAAGATGTAGCTGAAAAACACATTGTAAAGAAGGAAATAAAACAATGAATAATGTAGAAAAAGGATACCCTTCATTTTTTCTGATTACCAATAGAGTAAACATTCCACTGTAATTCAATAGCTGAAGGAATTACCATCACATTAAAAGTTTTTACATGTAGAATTAAACTCTGTTTTGTTTAGAAAACCTCACTATGTTTTATCCAGGTTGACTATGGAAAATTACTGTTGAGGGACATCAGTGCAATTACTTGGTCAGAGCAATCCTTTGAAAAGCTTATTTATAAAAATATAAGTAGAATGCTTTAAATAGTAGTCAAAAGAAAGCCTGTATCTGGTTAATGGCAAGTTAATGACTCTTCAAATGCTTAATGAAATTCAATGGATATTTTGAAGACTGTTCCCTGAGCAATATTGTAACCTGGAAGTATTTAATGGCTGATGACCCTAATACCAAGTGATCTCGGAAGTGGAAGAAATCTGATTCTATATTGATAGAAAAAGATTTTAAAAATATTCAAGACTTTTTTTTTTTTTTTTTTTAGATTCTGAGCCATGATAGCACGAAAATGAATTTAAAAGCTTTCTACTGCCCTTTTTTACAAAATTCCATTTCACCCTTCTTGAAGAGGCTTGTATTCTACTTTTCCGTGTCTTCAAATCAGGTAAAATTTGAGTACAATGTGTAGTGTTCTCATGATTACTTCTCTATCCTGAATGATAGATATCATCTGTGCTATTTGGACTCTGCTCCCACATCATTATTTTTTTTTATTATGTTTTTAAATTGCCTCAAATGCAGTGAGTTACTTCAAAGGTTCAGGAGTTATGAAAAGCACATCCTCTTCATTTGAACGCCACAGGGCACACCCTGTTTAGACAGCGTTGGTTCTCCTGTAACTCATCACCAGCCACCTTAAGATTCTCTCTATGGTGAGGTCACACAATCCAAACACAACTGGTAAGTTTTGTGATGTCATTGCTTATATCTTCAAAGTCACCATTTCGTATGTTTAACTGAAGTTAGAGATTATTTATTTCCTTAGCAGATTGCCAACATACAAAAATGAGCATTTTAATAGAGAGACAAAGACACAAACCCTACTGTAAAGGTCCTTTTTTTCTGTCCCACTCCTTTTTTCAGGACTTTCCCCAGTAATACAGTCATTAGCTCCCCTGCATAAGTTTACTGTCTGTGATGACTAAACTGGAAATCAAGGATGACCTGGCTATTCACATGTTTTTCATAATCTGGGAATAGGCTGTTCAGAGCTGCACAGGATGTGTCTCATTTTGAATGCTGGTTCATAACCCCTGACTAACAGAGGACATGCAAGGAGTATAGTTCCAACATTTGCATGAATTACTGTCATCCTTTTCTAGGGCATTGTGTAATCCAGCTGGGATGATGAGGGTCGTCCAGAACATGATCTAAGGGCCATCAAAATGAGAATTAAGGTTTGGATTTTTCATATGAACCTTGAAAATGGGTGGACTCCAACTCAAGATACTGCAAAATATAAAGAAAGGCCAAAACCTGATGAAACAGCTGCTCACTTGAAAATTCATCTCCTCTTACCTAAACTAATCCTCTCTCCTCTCCAGTCATCACTCCCTTTTTTGTGGCCCATACTCCCAGAGAGACAATCTTTCCTGGGAAGGTCTCTTCCATAGGGAATTGTAGCCTCCTGGTACCTTTGGTGAGGGGCATCTGCCAGCACATTCTTTCTTTCATGTAAGAGATTTTCTGGTGGGCAGGAGACTGCTGACGCTCGCACAGAAGCCAGACAGGAACAAAATGTAATGCTGTCTATCACTGAAACACAGCAAATGGAGCACCTGAGTACTAATACAGAGGTATATCAGTGTGTATGATAGGAAATGTTTTTGCATATGTTTTCTTCTCCATTAATTAAAGGTGAAGAGGTAAAGTCAAAGGGAAGTTCTGGGGTCTTTGGTCCACGATCACTTTTACTTTTCTCTCACTCTTTGTTTCTAGGATAGCTAGGAGCTGGGAGGACTCACATCAAGTCTAGGTTTACCTATTTGCTGCACTTTTGAGGGAGAGAGGTAACAGTGATCTCAAAATGTACATCTACACTACAAAAGTGTGAGGAATAGTTAG
The DNA here is from genome assembly GCF_000690835.1 of Fulmarus glacialis. Taxonomy (NCBI): domain Eukaryota; kingdom Metazoa; phylum Chordata; class Aves; order Procellariiformes; family Procellariidae; genus Fulmarus; species Fulmarus glacialis. The sequence goes on from NW_009212268.1 coordinate 104,166, forward strand.
GACAGGCTTCCTCCTCAAGGGTAGAAGTTAAGTCCAGAGCATTTGAAGTCATAATGAGTAGTAAGGCTACATTGATATGTGGTTAGCTCCTGCAGCTGCAGGATACATCTGGACAAAACTATTTGATTCAGGAGAGAGTAGAAATGCCAGCGGAAAAGAAAGCCAGTGTCGAGTACAGGAACAGATTGGCCTTTCCAAAGAAAAGAGACCAAAGTAAAGGACATGATCACACGTCAGATACTTCAGCTGAGGACAATTTGAATTTGTTTCCTAGAGTGACCTGTAGATCCCACAGATTCCCTTCAGAAGACAACAGGGAGAAGTACATGCTCTTGCAGAGTGGGAAAAGGAGAGAAGGGAAGACAGTGACGGAAGAAAGAGTGGGCTCTCTCTTTTGAAGTTTGGTTGCATTTTGTTCAGTTATACAAGAAGCACTTTCACAGCCACGGAAAAATAATGCTACTGGTAGCACATGTCCAACATCTGATACATTGGTCCTTTTGATCTGTAGAAATGTCAGGAAGTTCAGGACTATCATTTCTGAGGTCACAGAGCACTGAAGGAAACTTTGATACTCAGAATATCCAGAAATTATGTTTCTCTCTCTTCAGCTACCTTGTCAGGCGGTGCCCAGGTCAATATTTACCTGGATCAATGTTTACTAAGCTTGAGTCAATATTTACTTGCATTTTAAGTAGAGGAACTCCATTGCTATGGTAAAGAACAGATTAACACAGGTGATTGAAAGAAATTATTATGCATAGTGTAAAAAGGAGAGGAGAGACAGGCGGTAGTATATTAGAGAACGTGGAGGATGCTGTGCTAGGGAGCTAGAAAAGCCCAGATGTGAGACATAAAGATAGAGGAGGTGGAGAGGCAGCCAAACCCCACTTCCTGGTGGGGATTGGCACTTACCTAGCTGGTTCATGAGGACTTTAAGGCAGATTTGCCTGCTCCTCTTCCTTATCACAACAACCACAACAACACTAACCAGTCTTTGATCATCAAAGCTGGGATCTATTAGAAAGCAGCCCAAGAAAAATGCCTTTTTCTGTAGTGGAAACTCAGAATGAGGAAGAACCTGGACCTCTGGGCCACCATGTTCCTGCAGGACAGATCCTGTCCTCCTTTGGTTTTATTCCAGTAACATTCTGGATTGCAATAAATGCTACCCTTTTTTTCCCAGGCTCCCTAGAAAAAAACCTTTCTTTCCACCCCCAGGGGCAGATTATGTCAGCTTCCCATTCTTCTGAGGAGTCTGCAACCTGTGCTGGCAGCGCTGGGCGCCTGCTGGACGTGCCTTACTCTCAGCCCAGCCCCGCGCTCCAGGAGCTCTTCCCCCAGGGTATGTTTGCTCCTTACAGGGCTGCTGCTCATCTCCTTCCTGCAGAGACTTCCACTGGACCCAGGCAGAGCAGTCAACAGCAGGCAGGCAGGCAGGCTTCCTGTCTTCTCTCCCACCACTGCCCTTTGAAAGGTCCACAAAATAAGCTGTGAGCAAATGAAGCAGATGCTATCCATCAAAATTTAATAAAAAGGCTGTTATATAAATAACATTAACATGCAGTCGCCTGTAACTTTCTCGGAATCAGTATTTGGAGCAGCATGTAGCTCTATAAGTTTGTTAAATTGGAGTAATACCGTCACATAGAAACCATGATTGTTCTAATCATGATTTTTTTATATTGACTAAGCTGTAGTTAACGTAGGTCAGACTGGGAAGGAGAGCTTATCGGTGCTAGGCTCTGTGTATGGTCATGGGCCTTAAAATTACATAATGACTTAATATTATTTTTGGGTTGTTTTTTTAAAAGTTGTTTATCTTCTGAGTGACATAGCAAGGGGCAAAGAGTGGGGTTAAAGGAATACTTGTATCAGAAAGGATCCCACATTCCCATAAAAGCACAGAAATGACTCAAAACAATTAATAGGTTACTGCACCAATATTCAATGTCGTAAGTCCTCTCCCATTCAGTTGCTCAGTCCTCCACAAACTCTGCTTCGCGTTTCAGGAGGGCTTGGACGCCTAACACATACCCCTTCTACCTCCAGGTATCGCCAGGCAACATAAGTGTTTTCATAATTCCTAAAGGTGGTAACATCTTTTCCCCTCTGAGCTTCTTGGGATGGACTTTATTACAGACAAAGTAGGAAAATTCTCCCTCTACGGGCAGCAGTTCCTCTGCGGGCGGACTGGGAGCCCCCAGTCTACGCGGCAGGCACCCTGTGCTCCACCTGTTCCCACCTTGATCTTCATGTTTTTGTTTGACTCTCCCTAATGCCTAAGACAAAAAAGAAGGAGAGGAGGCTGTCCATCCCCTCCTGTGTATCCAAAGAGATGACTGAGCTATTAAATTATAACACCTTTCAACCCCATAACAGATATCAGAACAAATGTATTACGATTTTACTGGGAAAGCATATGAATGGGTTTTGTGAAGCAAACTGACAACGAGTTTACCCTGACCTGTTCCTCATCAAAATCTTGCTTTGAAATGTTTTTAAACACCAGATGCAGCTGTTGACCAAGGTTCAAATAACTGACATTACTAAGATGCAGCCAAGATTTCAGCAAGCCTCATGGCCACACTTCTGGACAAAGATAAAGTTTTGTTGTAAGCATGAAAGCTTGGAACACCACTAATCGTATGTAGAAAAATGTCACAACAAAAATCATTAGCAGTCTTGAATCCAGTGGAGAGGCAGGGGAAAGAAGTTAGCTCAAGGACTAGGGGTGAATAAATGATCCTTAACTTTTAGAGTGAACTATATAAAGAAGCTGTAATCTAAGATGTCTGATTACACCTTTGTTCTACACTGACCAAAACTAGCAGTCAATTATTCTACCATGTTTTCTTCCACCAAAGGAGAACAATTATAAGAGCTGTTTTAATGGCTCTTCTTGAAATTAAAAGAAGAGAATAGCTAAAATTTCAAGATGTTATTATGTTTCTAAAAATTCAGACTTCTTTTAAACATCATTTCACATTTTAGAGGCTTTAATTTCAAATTTGCACCTGGTCTTAGCCTAGGGGCAGAAATAAAAGGATACAAGTCAAAACACAGAGACACAAGCCTCCAGTATTTAGATAGGACAGCTAACAGCACAGGGAAGCTACACGTGTTCACAATGTGTTTGGATTACTAAATAAATAGTAATTATTGTATTTGCTTTCCTTTCAGTTTGCTAGACTTTTAAAATTGTGCAGGAATAGAGAAACTGCATTTTAGCTTCCGCTGATATTTGCATCAAAACAGAAATTAATAAAATAAAATATAAATCTGAACAGAGTCAGATACATTTTTCTTTTCATGCTTTAAAAAAATCTCCACTGTCTCTTAAAAAACCCCAAAAAATCAAAAAAAACCCACCCCCAAAAACCAGTTAAAGCCAATTTCCCCTCTGCTTTGCTATCCTGGTGAGAAGGCAGTAAAAAAAAAGCAAAGTTTATATAAAGCAGTTCTAACCAGAAATGTTAGAATCGTTCTACTAATGAAAACATGATTTTCATATATATCAAAAACATGCTGTATTTTGAAGAAATACATAAAAACTCTATTAGTAAGCAGAATAATAGTATATTACACTATATACTACTTGGTTTGACAATGATTATAGCATAAGCAAAGGCAGGTTGATATCTGTTTAAATAGTTTTACCTAAAGCTACCCCTTTTTTTCTGATATTAATCTCCACTTTGACTAACTCCAAGATTAATTTTATATCATTTCCTTGAATTACAAATACTATAAACAAGAGGAATAGCCAAACATTTTTCTCAGTAATGAGTCAGGGAAAAAAAAAAACCATAGTTAAAACCAAAAAAACTTTCCTAAATATATGTTGTAGGGACATAAATAAAATAAGTTAGATGAATTACAGCTAAGCATCTGTCTTATAGTGTACAAGTCGTTTGGGACTCTAAACAGATGAAAAAGAAATAAGGCAAATGAAAAAGAAAAAGGAGGAAAAGAAAGCAAAAGAGCTGATAAAGTTTCTGGCTACAATACAGGAGACATATCATTACCATATGATCTAATGTGGGTGTCAGCCTGGATTGTGTTCATTGAGAGAAACCTTATTTTTTAACTGTGCTATGGAATAGAAGCAGGAGGGTTTTCCACCAAGTGACAGTCACTGAGCTGAACTTACCCCCTCCTCCTTTCCACACCTGCAAAGCCTTTTGCCTGGGTTGAATATTTAGTTTAATTACATCTCAGCTTTGAGAGCTCCTGTTGCAAATCCCTGGATTAAAAGGTATGGTTTTCAGTAATTCTCCTCGACTATGCTGCACTAATAAAACTTCAGGCAAGTCTACGGCAAGAACTAGTTGAATTTTAAGAGAAGCAGGAAAAAATCCTACTAAATGTTTAGCAATGTTAAGTTTTGTATCCAGCACTTCTGTTTCTTGGGAACATGAGAATGCATTCTCGAGGATTGTGCAGATTTCCTACTGTTTGTTTGACTGTTCTGTCTCTTGTTTTGATTTGTATAAGCACTGCTATAGTCCTTTCTTTTTCCTTACTGTAAACTTTTGCAGCAGTATATTCTCTGTTTGCAATCCAGTGTTTAGAATCGGTGGTGTAGTGAGTGTAAAAAATGCGTGAGTTCTTACATTTCTGTTTTAAACGGCACTCTATGATTTCTTTTTCATTCGGATTTCTTCATATATATTCCAAACATTAATGAATATAATTTCAATTTCAGAGAAAAAAATACGTAGTATTTTGTTAAAGGGGTTCAGTGTATGCCTTTGTAATGTTAGAAAGTGCTATGTTACAGTGTACAAACAATGGACTCATATTCAAAGAAGGTTCCTATGAATGAAATAGTAGAAAAGAAAATTCCTGGAGTTGAAACTCCTGTTAACAGAGTTTTAATCTCTTTAAAACTTCCAACTTCTATGTTTGCACATCTAGACTTTATTACACAAAATGGGTAAAACATACAATGTAGGGGATTTTTTTTTTGAAACTGCACATATTGGTTAACTTGTCTTTTGTAGCATTCTGAGAGATTTCTGACAGTAGGTGAACTAATATTTAAAACTTAATATTAAGGTAAACTGACAAGAAGACCACCACTACAGTGGTGACGTGAACTGATGAAGCATATTTCCAGTGGTATTTTAAACTGAAATATGGCCAAGTCTATGGTATAGTTTCCTCTGTTTGTGGAAAAGTCTTCCTCATTGTAAACACATAATTAAAGCAAATTTAAACAGTTGTGTCCTGCAGACATAAATATTGTGTCACAGACCTTTAAGAATTCAGATTTTTTTACCCCTCTCTATTTTTTTTGTAAGTGAAATGTAAACATTTCTTACTAGTACAGTTTTGTATACATTTTTTCCCTGTTTATGTTCATTTACACATGCAAACAATAGAAACAGATATATGTGCCTGCAGTACGAATATGTATACGAATGAGGATATGCAGACACATATCTATTCCTATTTCCTGATTAATATGTAGCTTGTGTCTGCTATTTTCTCTGCTGTGTCCTCAGATTAGATCCTTGATATCCTTTGTTGTCCTACAGTTTTCCTTTATACACAGGTCTTACTAATTTTATTATAGTTTTGACAAAACAGGGACCAAAGAAAAAGGCCTACTACAGGGTTTAACTGAGATAAGTGAAGTCATCAATATAAATGTGAACAAGAAGTAAAGTGTGAAGACACTTCCAAAGTGCCTTTCCATTGTTTTGTGGGTTTGTTTTTTTTTTTTTGAGGTAGTAATTTAACTCCAGGATAAGATCCTGCTTGTGCATTCTTGGGATGGACGGTGCTTCAGCAGTGACCCTGGGGGGGGGAATACAAGCAGTTTTAAATATTTAAAAATATTTTTAAAGTATATGAATATGTAAAAAAGAGCTGGGGAAGCTCTTTAAAAAGTACTGACTGCCAGTGCCATGCCAGGGTTGGTGTGCGGCATTCCCAATGTTTATTGATGTTGATGTACATTCTGAAAAATAATTTGTACTGGGGTAATGTTTTATTGATCATTTTCACAAGGCAGCTTATTACGATAAATGGTGATGATTTAACAAATTTGTCTTCCCGTTTCAGACTATTAATAATTGCATTGTTATTTTACAATAATTCGTACATAATAATGATTATTTCAAAAATCTTCTTTTAGATTAAACCATGGTAAGAACTCACCACCATGTATTAACACCACTTTGCTGTGACATCCTTGCTTCTCCGTGTGTACTCTGCAAGCATTGTGGGGGTGTTGCTGGGGAAGGGACACAGCCCCAGTGTCGGTGGGGGGCCAGGGCAGGAGGGAGCGCAGGAGGATGGCCCACCTGGGGACACAGCCTGCCCCTGCTACAGGGCACGAGTTTGCACAGCACTGAGTTGGACTAACGGGACATGCTAAAATGCTCTAACCCTTTAGTCAACATTGGGGTCTGTGAAACCCCTCAGTGCATGCAGTAGGTAATATGTCTGCCTCAGGATTAGAAAATGCTTTCAGGTCCAACTAAGAAACCACCAACTATGTCTCTTAAAGAGGCAAGAGAAACAGTGTTTTACTCCATGTGAAGTAACTTTGAAGTCTTTGGGACATCTGAAGATGTTAAATACCTGTCTTCCTGTTAGGTAGATGACAGAAATGTAAACTATGATTTTAAAACACTAGCATATTTTATAAGGTAACCTTATCATCCTCTCAAGATTGAGCCCTAAAGGTTCCTGCAGGATTGCATTATTGGCATCTGTAGGTAGAAATTCACAAAGGAAATTGAACCCAGGCACAATACGGATTGTATCTAATTCCAGGCCTGTGTTTTTTATTTATTTAGCTTTTTTATACTAACCACTCCTGTTAGAGTATCTGGATGTGGAATTCTAGAAAAAGAGGCCTCAGTATACTCTCACCTAACATCAACTGCCCGTGTTAGCTACCTACCTGGTAGTTTCCAAATATCAATGTAGAGAGGGAGACAGTCCTTCTCTTCTGCCTCTCCCCTAGTTTTTTTGTCTTTCCATTAGTCAATATGGAGCTGAGAAATGCTGTACCATGCCTCTAACTGTTAGGTAACTTCTGCTAGAAAAAAATTAATCCCAGCTAGTGCCCAGACAAGGCATTTTGGAAGTTATTGACCTGAAGAAGCAAGTGGACATTTTTGCTTTCATTACAAAGAGCTACATCTGTATTCAGGACTATGCCATCCATTTTAAGAAAAGGTTCCTAAATAAATGACAAGTTTGCCTTTCTGTCACTTGGCAACTTGAAGGCAGGTTTCTTCATTTTTTTTTGGTGGGTTGTTTTTAGACCCATGGAGGTTGGTAAAAGATAAGCTTCCTTATACAAAATAAATAGTAAAAGACAGTAATTTTCAGAAAATTAGCTGATTTATACAGCCTTGATACAAAACTTGCAGACAGCTGTTTTGTAGTTTCTCCTTAGTGTGCAACAACACAGGTAGCACAATGTACAGTGTGTTGAAATGCATTTAGGCCTAAATCCCGAGAACACATATTTAAGCAGTTTTCCTTATTAATATCTATGGCAATACATACTTGTGTAAAGTTGCTTCTGAGCATGAAAGTCTACAGAATGAGGCCCTGAAGTCCCATTAGAAAGTGTGCTGACAATACTACAAGCATCAATTCAAATGCTTATGCAGTGTAAAGCAGAGGATTTTCAGGGTGCATTGTTTATATAAAATCCCCTAGCCAAAAATTTGGAAAGAAAGCCAAGAATATCCAATATAACACAACATGGTATTCTATTTTATTGTGCTGTTTAAACTGGGAAAGAAGCATAGCCCATTTAAACAGCTAAAGATCTTCCCCTTTCTCTCCACCCCGTCACTAGATCCTACCCTTTCTCAGTCGGTTTTACCAGGCTATAATTTAAAACACACAGCAAGCTGGCACTTTAAAAAAAATATTTCTCAGGACACGAAATACTGCATTACAGTGAGTTTGGGAACCTCAGGTTTGTCCCCAGGGGACAAACTCATTGCTATGAAACAAATGCTAATGAAATCAAATAGACTGTTACGTTGGCAGAAAACAGACGCATGGAAAATGTGGCTTATTGTTTTGACTGTTTTGCATAACAAAGTTGACAGCGCTGCCTGTTCCTAATAAATATTACTCTAAATATGCAAACAGATGTGTTTACAGTTGCCTTTAAACTGTTCTGTAAAAAAAAGCCTATTGACAAGCAGTTACCAGACTCCTATCACATAACCGTCCTATTTTCACAATTCAGTTTTCATTTATTGAAAGGAACAGTTATGCAATTGGTGGATATGCTGGACCTCCTTCAGCAGAAAAAACTTTTGCTGTAAATCTCTGCTTTGATCCCTAGGTTCTGCCTGGAGTCGATGAACTAAGCCATGAGGCTGGCTCTTCTCTTCGTCCTACTGCTGCCAGCATGCTTGGCCAAGCCGTTCCACCAGCAGGGCCTCTTTGACTTTATGCTGGAGGATGAAGGGTCGGCCGATATGCCTCCAACGGACGATCCCGTCATATCTGGATTTGGACCAGTGTGCCCCTTCCGCTGCCAGTGCCATCTTCGTGTGGTGCAGTGCTCTGACCTAGGTAAGCCCACGAGTATCTTCATAGGGTATATACTTACATTCTAGCCACGGGTTTGCAGCTGAGATGGTGAGGCTGCTATGCACTGCCACTCCATAACTGGGTTTTTGTCAAAGAAATATGCTGCAGCTACTGTTAAGTAGAATGTACTATATGAAGTAGGCCATAAAGCCTGACAAGATGGACATTTGTTGTGACCACAAAGAATGTTTGATTTTTTAATGTATACTTTGTGTATGTACATTTCATTTGTTCTTTGAAAGACCACAGATTTCTGTTGTAGAGAAAATAACTTTTCAAGGCTATTCCTTTAAATGCATATTAAATAAATTCAGTGGGGTCAGATGTGGGGATGGAAACATTTTAACAGGTTCTAAATTGCATGGTCCAAGTTCCTTAATCATACTGTCTAGTACCTCAACATAGAAATCATCCCATTTCCATTGGAATACATGAGCATGGAATAACCAACCCTGAATCGTATATGCTGGAACCAGTTCTCTGGAGGAAAGAGCTTGGAAACACTCCAAAGCAATGAACACATTTTGGAGCTCCTTATTAAATATCTTTCTTAGACACTGTTCAAGTTGAAACCCTGAGAACTTTTCTCACAAACTCCCATTACTCCCTCACGTACAAGGGCTTGTCTGCACAGTCAGACCAGCAGGATGTGAAGCCATGCCTGCCATCACTGTATTTGACTTTCCCATGCAGAAATCTCAAGTAATGAAGTTGACTTCAGTGAGGCTGCTCTTGGTTTAAGCCAGTATTATTCAGTCTAAGTCAGTGTGCAGTGCAGAAAATCAATTAACTTTGCTCACAAGGAAATTAGGTAATTTATTCAGTGGACAGACAAATAACTTCTTTTATGATTTTATAGAGTTTAATTTTTTTTAAAGTCTTCTCTCAGCTGTTTAAATGTATAGGTGGGTGTTTCTATTTTCCTATGTTATAGCATTGGCTTTGATAATTACTGTAAGTCATGGCACAAATCCACCAGTTAGGACCTGGGTCTCATTGTGGTGGGTGTCATATAATTACAGTAAGGAGGGGGAAACGTTAGTTACATCCCTAGAAACTTCTGTGAATTTATTAAAGCAAGCCACATAATTACGCAACAGATATGTTTGGCAAAGACCCAGTGAACAATGCAAGCCAAGTTGCACAAATGAGCACAGACTAACCTAGCCATGCATTCATAAAGCTTTCACAGTACTGTCCCTGTTGAAAGATATTTTCTTTTTTTACCATTTAGGTGCCAGATGATAGTAGCAAACGTGGGGTGGGGAGTGGGGAGGAGTTTGCCCCACATGCCATGAAGGTCTTAGGTTTTATTGTTGTTACACTGGCTAATGCGGATGGAATTTAAATTATTTTGGGAACTTACCCCCAGTCTGATTCAATTCTGCAGAAAGCAAGGAGCTTTCACTTGGTAAAAAAGTAGAGATATTCACACAGGGACCCTTGGTTGCTGTTCTTACTCCCATGTTCCTTCAGTTCTCCTTCACACCCACGTGGTTTCCAAAGGGTTGCACTACAGTCCACTGCCTACAGATGCTTCTGGGTTAATAGAGTCCCATACTGACAAGGAGACTCGGAAACACAGCAATTAAGGCCCCAGGTCTGTGTTTCCCAGATAATTTTGAGAGGGGTGATAAGAAAGGGATATATTTTGAGCTTGGTTTAAACCCACATGCTGCAGATACTTCAACGAAAAGATTGTGCTTTTGAAGCGGCTGGGTTGATAACGTCCAGCCTCTGGGCATGAAGGAAAAGAGATCTCCCTGGGCTTAAAATATGCACCCCTGAAAAATAAATAATATTTCCCTGGCAGAGCTCAAGGAAGTAATAATCACTCAGAGTTCCCCAGCCTTGGCATTAAGTTTCATCCATCCTTGTCACATGTGGCCACGACAGCCCCTGATGGGCCGTGGCCCAAGCGGGAGGCTCACCAGGGCGCAGGCCCGATGGCTGCCCCTGCGAGCAGGGACAGGACAGCTGTGTGCGCTGCCTGCTCGCGGGCAAATCTGCCCTCCGTGCTCCTCTCTTCTGGCCTCGAATCCATTTCTGTGTGACTCAGACAAGGTCTGATCTACCTACTGACTTGAGGAAAGCCGGGAGCTGGCCCGAAGAGCTCAAAATTTTGTTGCAAAGAGGAGGTCCTGCCAGGATGCCCTAGCACGCTCCTGGGCTGTGGGATGAAGGGTGCTTGGGGCACAGCGATCGGGAAGGCAGTGTGCACAGGGAGCCATGAAACCAGCAATGACAGTTCCACTTCCCTGCTAACCACCGCTCCTGACCCGCCTCTCCCTTCAGCTCCAGGCGTTTCCGACCCAACCAAATTAGCTACCTCCCTCCCCCAAAATTATCAAATTTAGTCATCTAGTCCCATGGGCACTAATTGAAGAAAAACTGTGGGCAATAACAAGACTCCTCCCAGGGATATATTAAGATCTTACTAAATTAAGTCCCACAAAGGAAAGTTGAAATGTGGATCAGGATCCTTTCTTCCACTCTCCCTCTGGCATGGAAGGAGGGCTCTTTGCAGCCACGAGCCCCTGGGTGCAGAGGGCATGTCAGAGCAAGGCAGCTGGAGGACCCTAACGTCGGCTAGTTATGGAGAAGTTTCCTCTTCCTCAGCATGCTTCTTTTTGTGCCCAAAGGGGCATTTGCTATTTGTAAACTCTTGCTTCGTAAGGAAAAAGCCAACTATCTGACACAGAGTTATGTGAATAAACCACAGGAGAACTATCCAGGGTCCAGAGATCAGGTTTGCCCCTTGTCTCATGAGAACTGTATGGGAATAATAAATAAAAAAAAAAATCCAAATTCAATAAAAACAGTGAAAAAAATGCCCAGTGGTCCAATTACACTCTTGTCAGCTGAATTTTTGCAGTCCTGTACTTTTAAGCTTCAGTCACATCTTCCTAAGCACATACCTCCGAATTAATTTATTTTGCCTCCAAGCCAAGAGCTGAGTTAGCAGGAAGGAGAACGCCGTCTTCTCACACCCCGAAGAAGAATTCTCTCTGAGCTGCAGTTACTGACAGATCGAGAGCAGAGCCCCGTGTGCCTACCTTATATGAGATGTATTACCTTTGTGCAACAGGCTCAAGGATCTCATCAAGGAAGGCCACCGCTGTATCTTTATAAAAGCTCTGCCTTTTCTGAATCTGCCTCCTGTTGCTAAAAGGGAGCCACAGGTTCACTTTTTAATCATGCCTCAGTATAAGGCATGTTCTATAACCACCAGAAATCACAAACATCTTCCTTATTAGCACGCACTACAGGTGGGGAGTAGCTGATATAGCTCATCAGAGGCAGCTCTTCATGATTTAAAATAATAAATAAAGGTCACTTTTTAATCATGCCTCAGTATAAGGCATGTTCTATAGCCACCAGAAATCACAAACATCTCCTTATTAGCACACACTACAGGTGGGGAGTAGCTGATATAGCTCATCAGAGGCAGCTCTTCATGTTTTAAAATAATAAATACAGGGAAGATGTGCAGTCAGTTGGCCAGGCAAACATGCCTCGTAAAAGCCCTAGCAAGGATTAACCATTCCATTTAAAGTCTCATCCTCCCAAAGGGAGTCTCAAGAAAAGGTTCCTCCCAGAGCGCCCTAGTAGGCAGGAGGATGCATATGTGATTACTCAGCCCCGCAGCGGATGCAGAATGCTCCATAAGCGCATTCGGAGGTGGTGGCCAGAGCTTTATTTCACCTTCAGATAAGTCTGGCAGCCCCTTATGAAGTGAGCAGTGTCTGTGTTCTGCAGGACGCAATGAGATCACCTTCCTTGGAGACTTCATAGGACGTAGCGGGGGGCCTCCAGCCCTCCTGCTGTGAGCATCCATGGAAGTTTTGTGGTGTCCAAAAGGTGTGCAAGAGATGGATGACAGTAATCAAAGTTCAAGCAGTATTACAGCTTAAATTGGAATTTTACTCACAGCTCAGAAATGCAGGGTTTCTCCAGCTGTAAAGTAAAGAAGGGTATGTTAAAGCTCAGCATGGGTGTTGGAGTGTGTTTGAAAAGCACTTTCAGAGGGTGAAAAGCTCACAGATATATAAAGCATTATTCCAGGGATCTGGTAACATGAGGCAGGTTATCTGAACACATACAGTGTCTAAACTGTATTAACTGATGGCTCTTCAACACCCGAATCATGGTAACGTGACAACAGCTAATTTATTTGTTGACAAAAGATGGTTTATCTCATTGTATAAAATCTTCCAGAAACATCTGAACACCCATTTTCTGATCATGATTCCATTTGGGAACCTCATCTCTCATTATAAAGGAAATTATCTCCTTTGGGATATACCTTGATTTGAACTTCTGTTGTCAACATAAAATCTTTTTAAAGAAAAATAATACGTAACTCATTGGTGATCAGTTTCAGTCATTTTATAGTTCAAGAAAACAGATAGGATTACTTACTATTGTGTACATAGCTTTAGAATCCCTGCCATTATTTAAATGTTTACCAACCTTTCAAAAACATAATTTTTAAAGCTGTTTATCTCAAAATCTTACAGGTTTCTAAAGATGTAATAAGCGAAAACACGGATCCTTAAATGGCCAGACATTAACAAATATAATTTTTAAATAAAAAAAATTTTGTTAATTTACATTGTAGTTGCTGAGCCTTTAGGACAAGTTATTCCATGTTTTATGCCTTTTTTCCTTCTAACAATAAGGACTAGAGGCTTATTTCTTTTATGTTTAATAGAAGCTGAGACTCTCATGAAATCCCCTGACTTTATGGAACTGGATCATTTATCAAAAATATTATCAATAAAAATGGAACCATGAAATCTGGGAAAGTATATTGTCACTTATACTGAGAGTAGCCTCTGCACTACAGTACCATGGCCTTAAAATTGAAGACTAAATGCCTTTTTGGACAACATTCTTTAGCCACACATAACTTATGCTGTCATCAAACACAAGTCACTGGGCTTTCCACATGCTAGCTGGGTGAATTGTAATACTCTAACATGTTGGAGATCAGACTGGAGGATCTATATGAAGTATTACAGGTATTATCTGTAATATAGAAGAGATCTCAGGTAATGTTAGCTATCTAAGAGTCATCTGGGCTCCTTTCACAGCCATGGGGAGGCTTAGACAGCTGCTCCATGGGGCCGTTTATCCTGTGTAAGGTGGATGTCAGTGACAGAAAGGATACATCACTCCTGGAGAATTAAACTGCCAACACAGGGCCTCAATGACCACTCAAGGCTATACAACTTACTTTCAGATTAATGAAGTTATGTGTGATAAAATTAAAGCATGGAAAAAATAAACTTGGGTTACCAGCATTATTTTGTAATAAATTGACCATGGATTATTAAAATTTTGGTATATATTGTGCTTAAATACAATTTTTTGGGATGCCTTGGAAGTTAAAGAAAGCATGAATTAAAGCCCTGTACTCAGTACATCCTGAAAAATTATTAAGTCAAGAACCCAATAATTAGAAAACACTCTTGAAAGCTTGTCAAGAAAAAAAATCTATTGGTCTGGATGTAGATTGCTTTATATTAACAAAAAGTCATTAGCTTTTGCCAGTTTAACAGTAAAAGACGGGCCTTGTTGCATCGCAACCTAAATTGCCAGTGTTCCAGTTCCAGTTGATAAACATGATTCTAAGTGAAAATTAATCCACTCTAAATACATCCCTTCTTTATTAGCTGCTTACTCCAAGGTAACAGTGACCAACTCTGTGTGTTTTCTTTTTTTTTTTCTTTTTTTTCTTTTTAGATTTGTTTGCTTGCTTCAGACTAGGAAATGCCATTAAGAAAGCCTAGTGGCAGGAGTGGAAATCCTGACTGCCAAGTCTGAGTGATACAAGAAGTGACTGTTTTCTGGTTTGCACTGTGACAAGGCTTCACTTCTAAAATTTCCCAATGCACAAATAAATAGCTAATAGATAGCTAGTAAAATGTGAGTCCATTATTATAAGTCGTAGCAGGTGATTACAGTGCTTAAAACACACTAAATCATCACTGCTGACACTTACTGGTGTTATGGACATCTATAGTATGTGTATTATGTTCTTAACACCTTTATAGGGTGTATTACTTGGTAAGACGTATAACTATTTAAAAACTGTTCATGTTTTCGCAACATAAAGCCTGTGCTATTCAACTGTGAAAGGTTCCCAGCCAAGTCTTAGGAAGAGCTAAAGAGTCCAAAGGCTCCTCCCTAATGTTCACTAAGAACCAATTGCCAACAGGGAGGAGACCTAGGAATTTGGGTCCTATGTGAAGTCACCAATGATAACAGCAAGGAACTGCCAATACTAGCCTCCAGCTACTCAGGAAATCTCTGCTCACAGGGTCCAGTTACCATGGTATTTAGAAAAGATTCTAGTTTTAAGCAGATTTTCAAAACACCTCTCTGTAACCCAGATTTGAGTGTCCCCTCCTCATCAACTTTGGACTCACTGGTCTGTATTTTGCTTTACCCATGTCCTGGATTTGTTATGTGATTAAAAGGAAGTGGGCCAAAAGAAGATAATCAGGTTGCAGAAAAAAAGAGTATTTTTCTGAATATACTTTTATCTTTTCCTGAAGTTCAAATCTAAGAATATATCCTTCAAAATACATTGCCTTTTTTTTAAAAAAACTTACTTATTTCTCCTGCTTTACATGCCTGCCCTGGCAAACAATATTGACAAATGCTGGAATTCTAGGTCTCTTCGGTTGTATTATATTTAAGGACTCATTCACACAGAGCATTATTGTCCTTCACGCTATGAAAGCAAAATAGATAGATGGGGTAGAACTTGCTCATTGGCTTCTCTGCAAGGAAAGAGATGGAAGCAACGAACACAGACACAAAGGGACCTTAAGACCAAGGACCATGCCTGCACAGATTTTTTTGGAGGGGTGGGGGGGTTGAGTTGTAGTTTTCAACTTATGGGACCAATTATGGGACTCAAAGAGCTCTGTGCAAATGACCCTGTTGTTAGCAGGGTTACATTTGCTATATAGGCAACTCTACTGCAAACTTCTTAGGCAGTCAATAGGGAATGAAAAAGATGAAAAGCAGTATTTAAAGAATTTGTGTGCTCTCTGCATGCATGCTCTTAAGTGAGAGGGCACCCAGGAAAGCATCCCATAACAGCTTTGTGTTTGTTTCCTGGGATCTATTTGGAGTGCTTTGAGTTGCTACAAAAATCTGTTAAGGAGAGGATGCTTCCAGTTTTAATTTCAATAAGAAAAGGAATGCAATAAATACTCATATTTTAAAAAGCAGTGAAAACAAGAAATCTTTTTTGCCCACCTAATTTCATGGCAACTTTAGGGATTTAATGGCAAAACAACAAACGGACAGATTATTTATAGAAATGCTTTAGCATTTAAAACATGTGCAAGTGTAAATGGGGCTACAGTCTGGTTCTGTAATACGTCATCAGCACAATAGAAATGTGCAATAGGTCATCCCAGAACCAGTTTCTTCCTGCACCTCCTGCACCACCTTAAATGTGAAAGCTTAGGACGACCTCAGTTTCTATGCTGGAGTGCATGTTTTCCCTTCTACTCTCCAGTGTGGGCCTCAGAAACTAAACAGACTCTCAATGAATTCATATTTTAGGGTGATATGGAAGAAGAGTGTTGGTAGTGGTGCAATAACCAAACTCTGCTGAATATCTCTACCTAAGAGGTGTAGGAGCAAAGGCATAAGTGAGTTAGCCAAACAGGACTAAAAAGCTATGTTATCATTCAGCTCTGATGCCATTTCTTTCCGTAAGTTCAATTAGGTCTTCAGCTTTGATTTCCACACCTTCAAATTGGGAAGATTGTACTGATCCTTTACCACTGGGAAGTAAGAATGGGAAAGGGAAGGCGAACAGTGCTAATAAAGTTTGTATAGTAGCAGCAGCCCAGAAAAGAAAAAGAAAAGAAGGGATAGTAAGAACATGAAAGGGAAAATCTTGCTTTCTCAAGGGAAGCTATAACAGAAATGATTAAAAAAGGAGATGCATAGAAAGTTTCAGATTCAGGAAAGAAAAAAGGAAGAAGGAACTTAAGAATTGAATGAAAATCTTACTGTTTGCAAGGTTAGGGGGCAAAATTTATTTTCTCTTCTTTATTCTTTCACTCTATGGCAGAGAGTTTACATCCTCTGGACTGGAGATGGCTTTTACAGTGGTAGCTGACCTGGGGAAGGTCTACCACTAAATGACTAACAAAATAAATGGGTAACAGAGCAAAAATATCTAAGAGTTACAAGGATATACACAACATCATCTAGTAGAAAGAGGGAACTAGCAGGTCTGCAGACTCCCCAGTCCACTCAGGAAATTATCTCCCAATATTTATTTAAATGTTATTCACTATGTCCAGACACAGTCACAGTAGCTCCTTCCATTGTTTGCTTGCATGAAAGTAGGTTGAAAACAATCCTACAACATTTATGAAAAATGGCTGTTATGTTTAGAAGTACCCGAAATAACCAGGAACATGTCTCTGCCCTCAGGTCATAATAAAACTAGGGCTGTGCAATGACCATGTGGTCAGAACAGGAAGGGGTAAGTTTACTTGAAACCAGAGAAGATCCCCCCCACTCCCCCCCGAATGACTCTTTATGGCTACTACATTATGTTAGTGCTAATTCTGGTAAATCCCAAAGTAAAGATAGAGGGAGCTATCCTTAAATTGTCATCTGTTGCCTGCTGCTTAAACTGCGAACAGACAAACATCAAATTATATTACCCCAAAAGATCATTCAAAATGTAATTTGTTAGGTAATGCTCACTTTTCTGAGTCACTGAAATGCTCTCTTCTGACTACTGTAAAATACTCATAAGAAATAAATGTTTCACCTTAATGCATGAGTACTCATAGATAGTACATCTGCATTGCATCCACTTTGACTAAAGCCATTATGCATATGGTGCTGGCAGATTGCATGAATCACACAGGACAGTTGCTGTTCTCTGATGGGATGTTTTATGTCTGTAACCATGACAGTGGGAAATGTAAAGCTGGCAATTCTAGGCGTTCAGAAAACTCATAATATTTGATTTTTTTTACTTAATGTCTTAATCCCTGAAGTCTCATGATTATTTCAGAATATTTTTCTCCCTTTCTAAAATACTTCAGTGCTTCTTGAGAAGGCATATACCTTCCAGACCTTTGAAATTAAAAGTCAGTTAGAAAGAACACAGAAAAAGAAGTTGCTTGATTTTTAGTTTCAAGAATATATCATTACTGTTAGGTATTAGCTTTTGGAGCCAGGAGGCTGAATCTATCTGTACCAAAAATGTGACTAGTACTGAAAAAATAATTCATAACATCTGTAGCTTGCAATATCCGTTATACTTTGAAATATGTGTTCACTACACAGAGTGGGTAGAAATGGAAAAGAGCAGTTAAAGCAATGCATTCATTTTTAAACCTTTGCTAGGGTCTTTATAATTATTAGTACTATCATAATGGAAAATTATACATTTGATCATAATGTGTGAATTTGTTTCTATTTTTCTGTGTTCCTTACTCTGGTCTGGGAAGCAACGTTATAAATGTTTGGAAAAAAAACCCAGTGTAGTAACATATTAGTAGGTCTACCTTTGTGAGAGGCCACCTCAGCAGGGGATGGAGCTCGTTTTCTTGTTCTTTCCTATGGGAAGGGTCAGAGGTTTACAAAAATAATAATCTGTGATAAAAATAAATCCAAAATGGATCTTAATGGGAGATGAGTCTTATAGACTGAAGAACAGAAAAAAAGTCTGAAAAATGGTTTATTTTGCCTTCTTTATTCTTTCACTCTGTGGCAGAGAGTTTACATCCTCTGGGCTGGAGATGGCAAAATCGCCTTTAAGAAGTTGTATTCTAAGAGTCTCATACATTCCAATGGACATTGCTTTTTTATGTCTCTTAGAAAAAAATTATTATTGCTGATTTCATAGCAAGCGAGGGGAAGGTGGAGAACAAACTTTTACTTTGAAATTGGGAGAGAGAAGGAGGCTGCGGATACTCCTCTGTAGAGAAAAACAGTTGTTTCTTATTTTATGGGTGGTAGGATGCAAATAATGAAATTATTCCTATCTGCAAATCTCACACAATAGAGAAAAAATTTCCAGTAAATACTGAAGCACATAGCCAGTGAATTTTTCTAAGTCAAAGCATTCAAAGCTGTGTTAAGCTCCTTGCCACCCTTCCAGAAAGCAGTCCTTGAGTCCTGTTATTTTCCGTGACTAAGAATCCTGACTCTGTAAGCTTGCCGTTTGCCTCCTTCGCCCCAGAGTCCGCTCAGGGCATTACTAAGGGCATTCACCCCCGGGAGGGTTGCTGCCCATCAGTGGGATGCGGCAGAGCTGGGCTTGGAGCAGGGGAGAGCACGCAGCAGCGTGCACAGGCAGCGCAGGCAGCTGCCGGAGAGGCTGCCTCCGCCGGGAAGATGATCACGGTTGGGAATTACGTGTAGCTCAGCCCAAATTCCTCAGCTGGCAACAGCTGTTCGTGGAAACTGAAGGAGTCTTGAAAAGAGCCCCGTTTTATGGCCCCTGTGATAATAATCGTGAGTGTTGCAATGTATCTGAGCTACAGCGTTCAGATATCTCTCTGCCTTTTGGCCCCTTCTCTCCAGCTGGGGAAGGGAAGGTTTATTCAGAGGAACAAGCCCCATCCTTGCTTGTTGTAAAATGGATAGGTGGAGGAAAAAAAAACCACAACAAAATACCCCAAACAAACAAACAAAAAAATCAAACCACAAGTTCTGTTGCGTTGTTAAAGTTGTTTATAATTGGCACTGTTCACATATTTCTTATTTTGACTATGTGGTCTCAGTGTTGCAAGGATGCAATTCTCAGGGAAGTGTCCTCATCTCTGGGCTATAGACTCAGACTCCCATTTGCTTAGTCTCCCTCGCTGGCCCCATAAATCTTGCATTCCTTTTCTTCATAGTCATATGGCTTCAGCGGAAACGTGGCTCCACGCCAAGTTGCAGACTAACTAGTGGCTCTCACTTCTGAGAAACTGGAGCAGTGGACTGAAACCTCTTCAATAGCGAGGAGGGTTCAAAAGCCACCCTTATCCTTTTGTGGGTTAAACAATTCCACGGCTCCTTGATCACAGCTCCTGTAGCTGAGCAGGTTATTCCCTCAGCTGCAAAAGTAGTAAAGCCTGTCTTGGATACCAAACCCCCTAACGTCCCTTAGTCCTCACACTATTCCCAAATCCTTGCTACATCTCCTACACCTGTTTGGCTGGCTAAATGGCAGCATATGCTAGCTGGGCTGGTGCAGTGCTACACAGGAGATGGCTAGCCACTGATTGCTGCTCTCTCAGGGGCTGGATGAGGGCCGAATTATACCAGCCTTGGCTCTTCCTTGCCTAATTTCTGGTCTCATAAAATCTCCAGACCCATCAGCCTTCTGTCCTCTCCAGGAGGTGAGGCAATCACAGCTAAACAGCCAGAGACTGTAATTTGCTTAAGAAATTATGAGAAAAAACTACACCCCACATAGATATAATCCCACAGAGACAAGCCTGATTTCTGCAAAGTTACCTTCTTCTCCATCACTAAGGAGGGATTCCTGGTCCTGTTAACCTCTCCCCAGCGAACATCTTCTAGGTGACTGTAGATGAGCCTTTCAGTACTCCCAAAAGTGAGTGTGGGCCCTTGTTGTCTGCATGAAAGAAATCCGTTGACGATCCAGCTCTGCTGGATTTTGATGAATACATTTTGATTGTGTTTGATATTCCAAAAATCTGTGGTGTAGCGACTAGTGTAAGAAAAAGTTAGGAAAACTTCTGCCAGGGATAATAAAAGTTCAGCTGATCCTGACTAACAAAAGGAAATATTTCAAGCTTACTTACACACTGTCTTTTTCCATTTTGTTGTTCCAGGGCGTATTCTGTTCTTTATGTGTTTTCATATGCATGCGTTTGTATACACATACATGTACACTGGAGGCAATAGTTGAGTGCTACAGGTTGACAATGTAGAACAGAAGAAAATTTCTACATACAGAAATCTGCAGAGAATAATACAGATCTGACCTGTGCTGCAGGAACTGATGGCTGTTCAGCTCTGTAAGGAAGTCATAGAATCATAGAATCATAGA
>NW_009212270.1:0-23842 GCF_000690835.1 Fulmarus glacialis
GGTGGGAGGCCCGGCTGCGGGGGCTTTGAGTCTGTGTTGGGCCGACCGATCCCCCTCGGCGCTCCTTGATCCGTCACACCACCGTATGCTCAGCCGCCTCAGACATGTCCCACATTGAGGAGGTCTCCCTGCCAAGCCAGTCTCCATCATGGGCAGCAAGCCATACGTAAGGAGCTTGAGCTCCTGACATCGGGATGCGGCACAAATACTCCCTGGCTCTTTGAACGAAGATCCCCAGACGCATTTGGCTGAGATGCGGGTGCAGTGGCCCAGCTCGTCTTTCCTGGTCTTGCCTTTTGTCCCCTCCATCTGGTTTCTGTGGTGTTGGATGTCTTTCCCACCTCCCCTCTCCCCCCGCAGCTGCCTTAGTTTTGCGTTTTGCCCCCATGCTCGTGCCTTGCAGCACAAACACGCTGCAGCCCTGCCTGCCTTCCCTTGCTGGTCGCCCTGGCCACTGCCCTTTCTCAGTGTTTTAAGCCTTAGGAGTGATTTGTAAACATGGAGTGAACTGCCTGCTTCATCCAGGCACCCTCCGGCCTGGCTTTAACTTCTGCGCTCAGGTGAAATCAGAGTGAGATTCTCACGGCCAAGCAACGTCCAGACCGGGTGCTCCCACCCTCGTCTTGCACAGCTTGTTGGGCACTTCTGCTCTTCCCAAAAGCTTGTCTTCCTCTTCAGCTTCCATGGTTGCTCTGGTTCTCCTCCCCATCCCTCAGATAATCTGCTTCCCTTGGATGACTACCGTCCCTTCCCAGCCTTTTTCAGGCTCACTGCTTTGATTGCCTTCCATAGGAGACATCTCCTGCACAAACAGCTCCTCAGCTGCCACTTGTCTGGACTAATGGCTCACAGATCTTGATCGCAAACCTGTTGTCCTCTGCACAGGCAGAAATTGTGAGCACCTGGAGACCCTCTGGGCATGCTGAGACGTTAAATCATATTCAACAGGGCTAAAATAGGGCTCAGTTACTTTCTCTTCCCATGATCTTTGTTAATGACTAGGCAATGTCGCTCCCATTGCACTTGCCCTCTCAAGAGCTTCCAAATCTTGGACGTGACTTCTGGAGACCCTTGAGGAGTGCTGGCTCCAAAGGTCTCCACCGTCATGTCCAGCCTCCAGGTGTTGGGGAGGCAGGTTCCCTTTTCCCCAGGGGAGGACAGCTGGTGTGGAGCGGTTTTCCTTTCCTAGACCCCTGTGTGTGCCTACTGCAGAAAGGAGGCGGGCTGTCCCAGGCAGCTGCAGTGCTTTTGGGCTATTAAACTGTTCCCTCTCAGATGTCTCCTTCAAGTTGTGCTTTGCTGCGATGCCAACAAAAACTTGCTGTGGTTAGGCTTCTGCGGCATCATAGCGAACACCACGAGAAGGAAGCGCTCGCTTCTCGGCAGCTAAAGCCCTGCGTTGGGCCTTTCCCTCCATCTAGTTTTGGTAGCTCCCCTTCCCAATGTGCCATCCTCTGAGGATCTCTGCGGCATGTCGCTTGAGGCAGTGGGGTCCCAGGGTGGCGGGGGTGATTTATACCTCCCTAATATTTACCACGATGAAGCCCTTTCCTGGAATTAGCTGCAAGTCCCAAACCCACCAACAAGGCCACATCTCATAGCACCTCCCGAGCCTTGCCCCATGTGCTCAGAGCCCGCTGCTGCCCAATTCGGGGATGGCACCCCGCAAACCCTCTCCCTTGCAGCGGGGCTCCCTTTTGCTCTCTGACTGCTGCTTTGCCTTCAAGCCTCCATCCCTCACGCGGAATGGAAAACAGTCTCCACTCCCATGGGTGTGGGGTTTTGCCTTCTATCGTGCCAGCAGCAGGCGCTCTATGGGAGTACAAATGGCGCTCAGCACAGGCTTCAGATAATACTGTTTCTTTGAGCTAAGGTAGCACTTATGCCCCTGATTGATATCTTCAGTGATAAAGACACAGTCCCTGCCATGACTGGATAAAAAAAAAATTTGAAAGGAAAAAACAGGATTTTTTGCTATCTGACTGAATACAGGTCCAAAATTCTCACACTTAATCTCCCAAAACAAAAGCATCCTCTTTTCATGACCCCAGGAGAGGCCCTTAGATGCTCTCCTAGGGGCTTACACGCCTGCGTGCACCCCAGACCTCCCTCCCCAGAGCAGCTGATGGGGGCAGGAGCTCAGCTTTCCCACAGAAACACATGGGGACAGACAGGTCACGTCCACCACAGCAGTCCAGGGCTTGTCCGCCACCCTCAGCATGGCTGTGGTGGGGGGACAGCATTTTCCTGGTGCTCCCTGAGGAGAGGAGCCCTCGCCTGGTCTATCCCATCCCAAGGCAAAGCAAGAGCAGGGAGGAGTCGCTCCAACCCACCGTGGTTATTTTAGACTATAAAGTTGTGGGGGATTTTTTTGTTGTTGTTGTTTAGTAGCTCACTGTGAATTTAATGCGTGAGTTTTGCTATCGGTAACAGCTCCCCTAACCCCCAAGGAGTTTATTTCATGTATACAAGAGTAAAAAAGGGAAAAGTAAGAACACCTCTGGGGAAAATAAGGGGTTGGGAAATGGCTGTAAGTGCAAGCACAGGATTGCCAAACCCACACGTTCAAAAAGCATGAATCAGATCTCCAGGAATCACAAGACTGGTGGTCTGAATTTCAAATACAAAATCTGGGCAGTTTCTGAAGGGTATTTCCCTCCATGTTTGCAATGCTCTAGGGGAAGCTGCATGCCCTCTGTTTGGGAGGGAGTGCTGACGGGCTGGAGTCAAGGCTTACACACACTTATAGGAGCCCATCCTCCCTATACTGGAGCCCAAGACGGTCATCCCACCCTCCCAGTCCCCTAAGCTTGCCTCGTTGCTCTACTCTCCCCTGCCATGGGACATCGCTGCTGCTCCCTCGCACCCCTGCTGAGCTGCCTGGAGGGACGGCCGAGCCCTGGCGCCCAGCTTGACACGGTGGGGAACAACTGCTGCTTTCACCAGGGTTGGTCTTCACCCCGTGGATAGGTGGTGAGGAAGCGGCAACTCTATTTTTGTCCCGCAGACTTTAATGAGAGAGAGCCACTGCTTCGAATAGTTCAAAAATGTACGTAGCCTGGGCCATAAACCCAAGGGGGCACTGCCTGAGGTAGGGAGAGTTGTCTGTGACACCTGTTTTGGAGGGACCTGAATTGCTTTACACACTATGCAACAGCTTGTTATTAAGACAGAGATGAAGATATTTTATCTGAGGGTACGAATTAATATCTCCTCCCCCAAAATCACCCAAAACCCCCCAACACCTGAGAAGGAGAGCACTGTGGCAAACTTCCCCAGTGCTAGACTAAGTCGCCCAATTTTTTGGCGCCTGGGCCCCTAGGCAGTGAGCAGCTTTCACCCACAGCTCCAAATATGGATGTTCTGGCAGGAGAGGGAAGCTTCTTCCGTCTCCCGCCTCACTTGAGGGCCTCTAGATCTATAGTTGATCTAAACTGCTGTTGCCCAACTCAGCCTTGCAAAGTCAGCTTTGCTGCATGTCCTTTCTTGTCTATCCTTCTGGAGTCCCTCAGCCACTGCCAGCGCCGCGATGTTGGTCCTTGCAAGCTCTTCGGTTGTGCTGCAGCTGCTCAGCTACAGCTGTCCACACCAGGGCACCAGCAGGGTGACCTCCGTGGGAGAGGACTCCCAAGGATGATTGCCTACACAGCACAATGAGGTGGTCTTCCCAAGCCCACACATGTTAGCATTGCCTCCCTGTGCTGGACCAACATCTCTCCTGCTTCAGCAGAAGCCACTCTCATCCTTGTGCATTGCCCCCTTGTCATTCTTATGTCCCAGCTCACAGTTATAGGAACGTACCCATCAGGACTCACTGGTGTGAAACGTGGGGAAATCCCAGGCTGCACGGCTCTTCCCGAGCTCCCGTCAGGTAGGCAAATTACCTGTCGCAGGGAGAGGATTCAGGAGTTAGAGGGAATTGCATGCAAATGGGAAGAGCAACCAAAAAGTGCCCCAGTTCTCCCAGACCTGCTGAGGCTGAAGTCTGCAGTTGGCAGTGCACCTGCTTCAGTGAAGGGTGGAGCTGCTCCGTGCAATGGGTAAAAGGCTGTCATCTTCAAAGCTGAGCTTCGTGTTTTGCTCCAAAGCACTTGTACCACCCACCCGTGGCAGAGGAATCCAGATGACTTCCAACCCGGTGGGCAGGGGCAGCAACCAGCAGGCAGTGAAACCACTCATGTCTAACAGGAGCAGTAGCTCTTGCAACGGTAGCTCACGAGCAGGAGCTGGTCGGATTCCAGGGCAGGAGTGACTCACAGCCAGTTTATGGTTACCTGTGAGCCGTCATGCCCAGCTCCAGGCTCCCCAGGGCTTGGTGCAGCAACGTCCGCTGCCTGAGTTTGGTGGAAGGGAAAAGGTGCCTCGCTCCCTATTGATGAGTTGAATTAATCCACTCTTGCCCTAGGTTGGAGGTAATACCAATAACACCACGCACTCCCTCCTGCTGCATAACAAGCAAGTGTGGGAGTATCCTGGCCTGAAGGACCAGGCACATTAGCCTGACCCGTAAGTGAAGTGTCTACATCAAAGAAGAGGTGAGAATAACGCGTACATGCACAGCCAGCGGCACTGGCACCTCGTAAGCGTGCCTGCTTGCCTCGTTAGAGGCTCTTTATCTGGTAGATGGTCTCATTTGCCAATATAAATACACACTTGCAAGTGGGAGACAAACATGGAGCGTGTAGTGCAGGAGAAGCTGAAGGAGCAAAGTGAGCCCAGCGCATGCAGAGATCCCAGGAAAAGAGCACCATCAGAGCCCAAGAGGACAGACCCAGCCATACCCCAGTGTAGTTCTTGTTTCGATTCCTCTTCTCCCAGTCTCTCCTCAACCACAGTTACCTGAGGGGGAGAGAGAAGACCCTCAATGCTCACTGGGGTCACACACAGTGCATCACCCTACGCTGTTGGTTGGAGCAAGGTGATGAGACCTTTGGCTGCTCCCAGGCTGATTCTCTGCGGTGTAGTATCTCCAGAGGAGGAAAGTTAGCTCTCTCTTCACTCTCAATCCACAGTTGGCCCTCACAACCCTCTCTTGCTTGCAACAACAGAGCAGCCCATGTAGGCCATGCTTCCTAGGAGATCTGCCAACGCAACTTGTGGGCCTCCTGGTCTCACAGCGCTGGCTCCAGGGATAGAGGACATGGAGCTCCACAGCAAAGCCATCTCCGGCTGCTCCCTGCCAGCAAGAGCTGTGATACAGCTGGGTCTCCATCTGAATGCTGCTCTGGGTCAACACAGTGAGCACCCTCCAGATCTGTATGGGGTTCCCACTCTTCCTCAGCACCGGGAGTGCACAGTGCAGGGTGCAAGGCTTAGCCTCCCAAGCCTCTTGTCCACCTTGCAAGCCTGGTGAGTGAATCCTACTCGCTCGGTTTCCTGATAGGACTTTCCATGCCAAGATGCTGCCTGCACCCCAGTTGGCAAGCCGCTCCCCACAGCCCCCTTGCACACTTCTCCCAGCTGCCTCTCCCCTGGGAGACTCATGCAGTGGTTATTTTGGGACTCGGAACACCAGCCCACGAGCGGCAAGTGAGCGCTTTTACTCATCCCATCAAGTTCTTCAACGTGTGCAGGCTCTGGAAGAGCTCTCGGGCTGTTTCTATGAAGCAATACCTGTCTGGTTTTAGCTACGTGTGCCATCGGCCTGCTGAAAGGGGAGGGATTTCCCACCCTTTGCTGTGAACTTTCACTGCTCACAAGGGTACTTTGGTCTGGGCAAGATGGCCTCAGAGGGGATGGCTCTGTTCTTGATTTCTGAATACCGCTGACTTGTCGAAAGACTGGGTTTGCTGCTGGGTCTTTGCCCTCGGAGCAGCAGCCCTTACCCAGCTAAATTCAGCTGGGGGAATTCCACCTGTAAGACGTGCAAGTAAGGGCAAAGACATCCTTTGCCTTGTCCCTGTCAAGTTTCTGCTCCCCAAGGCCTTGCTTTCTCTGTTGGTAGTTCCTGCATGCAGCAGCAAGTCTGCTCCCCATGTGTTTCGCTAAAGCTGAGATGCCCACACATTTTTTCCATTGTGAACCTGGCTACATCCCTGCCAGCTCACACAACCAGCTATTGTTAAGTAATTGTTTGAGTCATCCACTGAGCCCACGCCCAAGCAGGCTTTTCAGATTTGACACATGGGAGATTCACTACTGTTGGCGTGGCTTTGGGGTACTCTGCCTCCTGCCTCCGCCCGGGAGGGTGACAGCAACAGAGACACTCCAGATGGGCTGAATGTGGCCATTTTCCCGCCCATCCTTGGGTTCCCGGCTCCCAGCCACCACTGACCCTTTTCTCTCTGTAAAAGAAACTTAATGCGAATCAGAAGGTCCACCAGCTTGCCCCCATGCAGGAACTTGCGTTTGCCTCCTGATGCTGCTAGAGATCAGAGGCCTCTGTTTCTCTCCCTATCCCCGCTGTCATTACCAGGTAATGCAGAGCAAATATCAGAGCTGCTTCCCCCACTGGTGATGATGCCTCCTCCTGATCCCTACTTGACATGTGGGATTTATAGTTCAATTTAATTTTGGCACGGTTGCTACTCTCCAACTCCAGCAATTAGAGGATTTGAGAAATGCATTATGGGGCCCTGATTTTTCATATGGTCATTCTGGCTGACACCACCCTTTATACCGCCTTTTTACATACGCAGCCAAAATGCTCGGCACATTTTCAGAAGAGGGAAGATTAAAAACCCAACCAAAAAAGCCCAGAAAAAAACCCAAAGTGAATTACTGAAGTTTATAAGGCTAATACTTTATAGGGCTAGTATGCACAGGCCTGAGGCCTTCAAGATAATATAATCTAATACTCGGAGATCCCCTGATGAAAGGCACTATATATGCAAAGTGCTTTATAAACATTAATTAGTTAATGTTGAAAATTTTGCCCAGGGCAAAAAAAAAGAAAAAAAAACTACCAAAAATCCCCCTTCCCTCCCTCCCTCTAGTCCCTAACTATACAAAGTTAATGACTCTGTGTGTGCAAACTTAGAGCATATTTTAATTTCTGTTTACTTCTAGGGAGGTGGAAGCACTGGAAATACTTTTATATACATTATGCTTCTGCAAGCATTGGTAACATGGCTGCTTCTCCTGTTGTGTGATTTAAGCTTCAACACACCTCAACACCTTGGCCACATAATCTTGGCCACAGTATTTGCAATAAAACTGCCCAAGCTCTACTAGCTCATCCTTTCACACTCTGTAATCACCAACCAACCAACCCACCCATGCGTGAAGGACGATAGCTTTCATTCCAGGTCGCCTTTCCAAACCTTGGGGAATCTTCAGCACAGGGCAGCTGGTTTCACTGTCATCACCACACCATATGTCACCATGTAACGTATGCGCAGAGAGCAATGGACAAAGTAATACACTTGTTAGTTACCGCAAAAGGAGGGAAACTGGGCAGTCTGAAGGATAAAGTAGACCTTGTTTTTGTATCTGGTTGCATGCAGGACGAGGTTGTGTTTCAAAGTAGCTGGTGTAAAAGGCAACAAGTTGTGCATTCAATGATATTTCCAGCAAGAAACATATTTCATCTCTGCTTCGTGATCCTTGCTGGGGAAGCATTCAGCTTCTAGATAACACTACAGGGGCTGCCTTCCCCTGAAGCCCACATCTGTGCTGGTCTGCTGGATGCTGTGCAGACCCCCTGGCAGAGTGAGCAGAGCCCACTTTCAGAGCTGCTTTCAGAGCACCGTGCTCACCTCCACTCTTTGCAAAGCTTAGGGGCCCTTGTAGGCAGTATTTTCCCCCAAAAAACCCCTTTGCATCCCCAACAAGGCCCTTTCAGACTCTACTCAGTCCAAACAAGTCTGCACCACGCGTACTCCTACTATGCCACAAACCACCACGCTGGCTTGCCTGGCTCTGACTTCTCCATACTATGTCCATCAGCAGAAGACCAGCAGGCACCTTGATCCACGGCCAGGATGGGTCACCACCTCCCACCGCTATCCTCTCCAGCTGCGAGGGTAGCAGACACCCTGAGGTAAGCAGAGGTGCAGGCAAACCACCTCCCTGAAAAGCTGGTGGTGTCTTCAGGAGCCCCTTTCCCCCATCCATCCTGTTTAAACCCCAAACTCAAACTCATGACTGTCAGCCTGGACACTGGGGTAACTGTGTTTGATGGGGCAGGAGAAAATTGAACGATGGCGTGGCAGAATGCAACCTGCTTGCAGCAGCGTGGTCTGGCCCAGCGGTGTTTTTCAGGGCTGGGTCACCCGGGGCCCTGTGGCAGCGCCTGGACGTGGGGAGCCCCTTTGCTCTGCATCTGCCATCTTCCCTGCCACTGGGTTTCTGCATATGCTGGCTCCTTCCCCCAGCACCTAAAGCAGCCAGCGGCATCTCCTCAACAGTGAACCTTCAGTGCGGGATGCTTTCCCTTCCCTCTCCTGGGTCATAGAACCACAGAATCATTAAGGTTGGAAAAGACCTCTAAGATCATCGAGTCCAACTGTCAGCCCAACACTACCATGCCCACTAAACCATGTCCCTAAGTGCCTCATCTACACGTCTTTTAAATACTTCCAGGGATGGTGACTCCACCACTTCCCTGGGCAGCCTGTTCCAAGGCCTGACCACTCTTTCAGTAAAGAAGTTTTTCCTAATGTCCAATCTAAACCTCCCTTGGCGCAACTTGAGGCCATTTCCTCTCGTCCTATCGCTTGTTACTTGGGAGAAGAGACCAACCCCCACCTCGCTACAACCTCCTTCCAGGTAGTTGTAGAGCGCGATGAGGTCTCCCCTCAGCCTCCTCTTCTCCAGGCTAAACAGCCCCAGTTCCCTCAGCCGCTCCTCATAAGACTTGTTCTCCAGACCCTTCACCAGCTTCGTTGCCCTTCTCTGGACACGCTCCAGCACCTCAATGTCCTTCTTGTAGTGAGAGGTCCTGTGTGCTTCCAGGGCTGCTCTCAGCATTTTGGCTCACCACGATGCCACCCTGTGAGATGTCGCTGTGCACCGACAGCAGGACACCCAGCTAGACATTTTCCGTCTGTCTGGACTGTCTCTGGTAGGGATGAGACCACCAAGGGATGAGACCACTGTAGGGTACCACCATTGCCCTTAGCCTGAGACTTGGCTATGAGCAAAGTCTTAATATGAAGTAGAGTTAGCCCAAATGACCACTGGCCATGCTGCCAGTGGCTGGCTTGTGTGCACCGACAGCAGGACACCCAGCTAGACATTTTCCGTCTGTCTGGACTGTCTCTGGTAGGGATGAGACCACCAAGGGATGAGACCACTGTAGGGTACCACCATTGCCCTTAGCCTGAGACTTGGCTATGAGCAAAGTCTTAATATGAAGTAGAGTTAGCCCAAATGACCACTGGCCATGCTGCCAGTGGCTGGCTTGGTTCTCCCCTGTGCCTCCAGCACAACCTTCCCTGGCACTCCCTTGCTTCCCCATGTTGCCATGCAAAATCTGCACCTGGAGAAGCGCCATCCCTGGCTCAGCACACCTCTAATGGGTCTTTGAATGCAAACCCCACTCGCTGCCAACACACCGAGTTTTGCTTCGGTGCTCCTATAACTTAAAAACCCCCACCGTGCCGCAGTCGCTCATGGAGGTGCCTCTCGCCTGGCCAGACCCCTCCAGCTCTGGTGTCCCCGGGGCCTCTCACACCACTGGAGAGCAGTGCTCAGCGGCCAGGCAGGTGCGTGACCCGAGAACGCATCTCCTTTTCACCAACTCGTGAGGAGGTGAGTTATCGAGCTTTGATGCTTGTTGGCGCAGCACTGTGCTCAGCAGGTGAAATGACGGGGCCACGAATCCGATGTATTCCCAAGGACCTCAGCCTTAATGACTGCCCCCCCTTAGTATCGATGACAGCTATTGGTGGGGTCTTCAGAGAATCAAAGGCTGCGAAGGTTTGCCCTGGCCTAGTCCAGTCGCTGCCACCTCTGGGCATAGTTATGGCTCATCTGAAGATCAGACTCAGGCGAGCTGTCTCGGGGGAGTTTTGCCTGTACACGAATGCAAGATCAAGGTAGCGGAGAACAATCGCTTACACACGTATCTAATACAGACGTACCTGAATGAGCTAAGCTATACTTTCATCTCGCGCAGTCAAGGATGTTTAATTTTAATCCTGTGTCAATGGGGAGAAAAAAAAATGATATGAAGTTCTAATAAATAAATCATGCTGCCGAGTGCTCAGATCAGCACATCCTTGCTAGAAGCAGTACAGAAAAAGCCGCCTTCCAGCACTGCAGACTGCTTTAAAACATCCCTTCAAATAGATGCTGTTGCAAGCCAGTGATACACCAATGCTGTTGTGTTGGCTTCAGATCACGAAGCATTTGCCATTCTGAGGGCGTGCAACACTGAGGAAGAAGAAAAATGTGAAATATTTAGTAGTTTTTGATGGTCGACTTGAGAACTCCTGAAGACCTTGGATTTTCCGAAACCATTGCACATCCGCTCTCAGACAGCCTGGCTGCTCTCAGGTGCATCACGCTGGGCACCTGCCAAGGCAGCCGCTGAAATCACGAGTCTGCTCGGAAAATCTAGATGGGAGATTGCGATGGAGGAAACTGCCTACACTGCTGTTGCTGAAGTTACTGATTTTTACCTCCTCTGTTTTTAAATTACTTTGCGGCGTTGTTTGCTCTCAAGGAGACAACTTGAAATTTAAAACACAAGAGATGTCTTTTGTAGTGCAACAGGCAATAGGCTTGATTTTCCTGGGATTTCTTGAGTGCTCAGACCCTGGTTAGGCTCCCACGATAGCAACTAGCACGGGGAACTGTTGCGTCTCAGTCAGATGCTACCAATTTCACCAAAGCCGTCAGTCTGTGCCGCAGCAGAATATTTGCAATATGTATTAGGACGAAAGCTGTTTACCACCCACTGATGAGCTTTTATGTGTAAAACGTCCCTTTCACTCTGTGCTGAAGCAGACACTTGCTTTGATAGTTATATGAAAAAAACCTTAACTTTGCTTCGGGATATTTATAACCAAAACATGCAGAATTATTGCAACATAAAGTCTGCTTCACTGGGTCTTGCTGATATAAAAAGGAAAAAAAAGGAAGAAAAAGAAGGTTAATAAAATAAAGAAAAAAAGACAGATGACTACACGGAACACAGTTCAGATCTACAGCACTATATTGTCCCAGCAATGCCACCAATTCAATTTAAATCCTAAGGAAAAAGCTAATGCTATTGAAGCACTGCGAATTAACAACAGCTCTGGCCTTGTACATCACCCCTCCACGACAACCGGCGCATCAAACACCTTTGCTGCTCTGCGCGGAGACAGAGCGGAGGAAAAGTAGTGTGAAAGCGAAATGGTTTCTCGTCCTCTGCCCTGCCAGAGGCAAATGCCAGTTCTCACTGTTGTAAACTGTAAGGCAAGGCAATCTGCAGTGTTATGGAAAGAAAACGAATACCACACTAGCAGGCAGGCAGGCAGAATGAGACAGAGATATTTTTAATTGATGCTAGACGAACATAAATAGATGAAGCTGGCATTAAGCAGCACAGCCCTTTTTCTCTCTCTGCCAGGTACCCATTTACCCGGGCTCATAACCAAAGGCCAACATGACATCAGAAGCCCTATGGTGTTTTGCCTTTGGGCAACAGCCGGTAAAACTGGTTTCATCTGGCAGATGAGCGTGTGAGCTGAGGTAATTGGTGTGTTCTTTTCTGCCTCAGATTCCTTATCTCATCCTGAATATTCCCATAACCTCCCTTTTTCCAGCCCTTTTGTTTCTCAACAAAAAAAATATTTACATTGAAATAAACAGTGGGAGCCTCTAGATCGCATCACGGGGAGACACAGGTGCCGGTAACTTCACGAACAATGAGCAGCGCAATGACAGCTGCAGAAAAGATAAGCTGGAAATGGGGGACTTTTTCTAATGGGACGTTTCCTACTGAACAGAGGGGTTTGAACAGACACCATTTGATAAAGGAGCCTCGCTCAAAAACAGCTGCCATTCCATTTTTCTTTCACTCCTGAGATCGGTTTGGATTATTTTTCTGCTGTGTTTTGTAACTGAAGAATAAAAAACATCTGAATGCGATGGGAGCACAGTGTGGGAGTCTTTCTTTCTACACACCAAGGCTGGAAACAACCAGGGCTGCCTATTTCCAGGGCTGCATTAGCAGTGCTTTGCCAGCGCAGCCATCCCAGGTTATGCAGAAGTTGAGCGGGCATCCCTCTCATCAGTCCCTGCTTTGCTGGCTGAGGAGAGCAGGGTCACGGAATAAATCCTGCCAGCAAAAACGTATTTTCGAGCCTATCACTGAATGTATATTATGGAGTTTTTTTGTTAGATTAGCTATGTGGATGAGTGGCTTCACCCATCATAGCTGTTTGTTTGGGATGGCCACAGCATGTCTACAGGGTACACATGCTCAGAAAACTACCGTGGGGCAGCACCACGGCCAGGTAACGTGTGAGTGTGTAAGCTGCATGATGAGACAGACATTTCTGGCTTGTCTGAAACATGTGAACCTCTACGATCTGTCCCTGGAAAGAAGTTGGAAGGCAAAAAAGATTTTCTCCTTCCTTCCAAATGTACTCCTGATAAATATAAATGTAGCAGAAGGACTGGGCATGACGCCTAGCAGAGACTCACTGGAGATAAGGTCCCTGCTCTGACACGTTGGATCAAACCAAGTTAGGATGCTGCCTCCATCATCTGTAACCTAAGGAAACATGGCCTGCTTTTCAGAAACATTGTTCTTTCTACTTACAGGTCCTTCTGGAGCTGGGGGTGCTGGAAGCGTGGAGTAGCTTGAGAAATCTGGCCATAGACAAACCCAGATATTTAGTTTTAGCCTCTCGCATTGGAACATGTTGAATGTTTCCCCCTGCTCCCACAAAAATGACTGGTGAAGCTTCCCACTGACGTTGAGCTGGATCCTAAGTCTGTCAACCCTGGCCTATATTAAGAGGGAGAAGAAAATGAAGAACATAAGATAGAAAAAGGAGCCTTTAACCTGTCGAACAAGGCTAAAACACAAATCTAGTGGTTATGTTAAACAGTCCAAATGAAAATTATCCAAATGTACAGGATTATAGGAGAAGAAAGAAAACAGACGACTGGAAAGAGACAATGAAAGCTGGGCTAAGGGAGGAGGAAGATATAAAAGGTGGGAAAATGAATGAGAAAATCCACTCCTGGATGAGGGAGAGGCCAGAGAAGATGTGAAAGCAGGCAACAAGTGGAGGAACGCTGGTGTGAAACACAGGAGGTGCTGGGTGCAGGGACGGACACAGAGGCTTTGACATCAGGGTCTGAGCCCCATCAGTGACATGAAGAGACTCCCCCGAGGAGTACCGACACCTCCAGAGAGGCTGGAAAATGTCTGAGCTGTTTGTGGTCTCTATGGAAAAAAACATAGGGGTAACGGGGCAGGGAAGGAATGGAGCAGGGTCTGAGGGACCTGCCCCAGGGACTGAGCCTGGGCAGGTGCTGCAGGAGCTCCTGTTTTTTCCTGAGGGGCTTCAGGGCAGGGCTGCAGGACCGAGGAGCACAGGGCAGGGCTGTGCGGCACGACGGGCAGGGCAGACGCAGGTCGCTCCTCCACCACGTCCCCCCTGCCCCTCCACACACGTGCACCCCTCTTTGCAGCACCCTGCTGCTCCCAGCCTGCGAGCCAGCAGCGGGGGGGTACCTCAGGCACAAGGGGGGGTACAGCAGGTGGCCAAGGGGCTGCTGTGGTGTGCCACTACTACACCACTACATGGCACATACATAGATATTTGGGAGCCAGGGGGCTTGAGAGCCTGCTGAGCTAACCCAGGAGGGCGGCTCTCCCCCCAACCCCAGCCCCGTAACTGCTGGGCAGCTCAGTGACGGCAGGCGATGCTCCTCGGCCGCCAGGTTTTAAATCAGGTCCATGAATATGAAGCTGGGAGCGCAGTTTTGACCTCTCCTCCTGTTCCTGTCCTCTCTCCTGCGCTCGGAAATTTCTGGCCACAATTTGGCCAGGGTCTTGGCAGCAAAGCAACATGCTCCCCCCTACTTCCCCCTCCCTTTGGTGAAATACTCACCAGCACACCACTTCGGCAAGGAGACAAATACCTCAGGTTCAGAAAACACATTTTGGACTTTTAAGAACAGCGAAATGAGGCAGCTGCCCATTGTGGGCAATTTAGTTTAATGTGATACTGAATTCAGCTGTTTAATACACCCAGATGCTCCAGCAGTGAGTGTATTAAAAAAATTCTTCAACAAATAATGGAGATGTGAATGGGGTTTTTTTTGTTTGTTTCCTTTTTTAATGAAAATGGCAAAACCAGTGATTTGCTACTGTACATCTGCATCAGTTATTTAACATGACATCTTTCTGTAGTAATAATCCATCAACACCCAGTATTACATATGGATTCATGAAAAGGTTTATGTTTGTGTTGGTGCATTTGCTGTCTGCCAGACCAATTATATACATTTTACAACAAATTTTACATATTGAACTGAGAACCTGCTGTGTTAATTGCTCACATTTTTACAGGGGAAAAACGTGGTCATGGAGCGATTTTTCTTTTTAAGCGTATTGAGAACATGACAGCAGACGATGCTATGTCGTCAGTTTTTCAGAGCTGAAAAATCAATATTTAGCCCTACAATCAGTAAAACAAACAAAATAATCAGGACGAGCGAACTTTGGGGAAGCTTTCTCTGGTGTCTTCTCATGCCTCTTTCCTTTAGGCATCTGTGTCTTAGCTTGGTGAGGTATGGAAATATATACACAATTTCAGTATTGTGAGTGTCCCATTGAAATGAAGACTAAACTTCTACCGTACTGATGGCTAAGGACACCCTGAAATGCCTTCCCAAATCGGGGCCCCACAGGGGGAGGAGCCCTGGGTCTACCTTTCTTGAAGCTCTGCTGTTCGTTTGTTCATTCTTCAGCAACAATGTCATGTAATTATGAGCTGCAGCTTCACTGTTCATAGACTTTCTATGAGTAATACTTTAAATATAGTTTATTACATCAAGCTCAGCACTGGCACCTGATGGCTTTCAACCCCCATTAGGACTGAATCCCCATTCCATTCCCTACTTAAAAAAATGTTGTAAAAGACCTCTCTCGATTGAAAAAACGAGAGGAGAGAATTAAAACCCTAGATAATATGACAAGGGGAGGAAACCAGAACGAAGCGATGTCTTACTTTTAAGAAGATGCAAGACAGTTGTGATGCTCCAGAAATAAACAGTGTAACTTAAGAGAGACACATGGAGAAAGAAATGCATTTGTGGCCTCTTCGGATCTCTGAGAAGTGCAAGGAAGCATGAAAGCCCTTTCCCTGCTGTTTTTTATTTTTGAGGCAACACATGCAGACTATTCTGTTGCCAACGCTGCTCTAAAGACTCTGGTTTTATTTATGCTTGTTTCATGAGCGTTCCTAGTTGTCACTTGGGAGAAGAGCTCTTCCTGCAAGAGAGTATCAACTTTATCCTACCGCATGGAGTGGAGTAGTTCTCCTTCCCTGCGCTCCCCAAAGCAAACCCTTACTCAGGCTCTGCCCTACCCAGGTTCTCTCAAAACACAATTAAACACCAAGGTGGGGGAATGGACAGACACAGATTGCATATTCATTATTAAGAAAAATAGTCATGTGTTAGTGTAAATAATGATTGTTTCCGAAAAAAATCTCTGTATTGTTTCTATTTCTTTTGATGAACTTTCTTACAGTCCATAGCACATGTTCAGCCAGACAGAATGAAGTGATGGCCAGCAGAAGATTGACTTTGTAATTAATGTACAGATGGTGGCAGGAGAAAGTAATAAGAACATAATCTGTAACAAAACAGGCTTTTGCAGGATGTCTCTTCTTTTTTGCCCAGCATGAAATGGGTGGCCTGTACTTTTTGTTGCAGTAACAGGTGTAACAGTTAAGTTTTTCTTTAAAGAATGAAAGCGATCAAGATAATTTTCTCCTCCACGCACTTTCACTCAAATTACTGTCCTTCTCTCACTCTGGCATGCTAAGGAAAAAGTATATGCTAATCCCTTCCTCGCATGTACGTTTTACTTGCCTTAATTGTTTATCATTCCCACATTTTGCCATCGCTAACCTAAATTAACAAGTGGCATACAAAATACAGACCTAATACCAGAGTTGCCAGTGATCCTAAATGCTTCACCTGTGACATTGCCGTTAACCATTTTCGATGACCTATAGCTTCGTTCTCCCACAAGAAGACCCTTTCTTGTTTACACAGTGTTCTTCCTTCCGTACGCCACTTCCACCCCTGCAGAGCTGAGCTTGCACTGCAGAGCGGCAGGACTGGGACTCAGGGCGCTGAGCCCTCCATCCAGCTAACTACTCAAGCATGCACTAATTCTGACTTGGGGATACAGCCAGCCCATCCCAGTAATGCCCTGCTCACACCCCTACGTGCTTCGCCAGCACCCACGGCCCGTGGGAGGCCCCAGTGCCTTTCCACCACAGACTTTGATGCCCTTCTCCAGCCTGCTTTCCCCGGTGTAATTTTTTTTAAACAAGTCTTGCTGGTTTATTCAAGGTGCTGGGAGCTGTAACGCTGCTTCATGCAGATAGTGCTATTCCTGGCCTGGCCAGCACTATTGCCTCTCTGGAAACTTTTTGCACTACTGGTGCGCTGTTCTGCAGAAAGAAGAGGACCTTGACAGTAACAAGGAGGGGGGTAGGGCCACATTTATCTCCCTGGCAAACCTTCCACTTCTCGATCAGTCCAATCTTCCTGGGAACGACAGAAATACAGAGTGCTTGAGGTTGGAAGGGACCTCTGGAGATCATCTTGTCCATCCCCCCTGCTCAAGCAGGACCACCTTGAGCTGGTTGCCCAGGACTGTGTCCAGAGGGCTTCTGAGTATCTCCTGGGGATCCGGAGGATTTGCCTGCGGGTGGAGCAGGGATCTGGGGCATCCGGGACACCCTGCTGCCAGCAGCACCCCTCCCACTCCTGCAGCCTGGGCAGTTCCCGACAGTGGGTACAGGAGCTGCCCTGGCCTGCAGCCCTCCCTCGCTGATGGACGGTTACAGCCACAGCAACTTTTGGGTGGTTTCTCCTCGCTGGTGCTGCTCTTGCAGCACTCGCTCATGCAGCAAGGCCCAGTGAGCTGGGGAGGGCACTGTTACAAGGGGGCCCTTGGCCACCACACCTGCTGCATGGAGGGCCAGATGAGACTGGACCAGCTGAGACTGCTGCAACAAAAATAAAGCCAAGCCAAATATTGAGGACAAGTAAATGCCCTAATTTTTAATGACGTGCATTGAAAGAGGCGGTTCATCTTGTATTGCAGCTGTTATCAGGCCAGTGAGAGAGACAACAAAAAAAGCAACAACCAAGGATGTGGTAATCTCTCAAGTTAAAAAAATAGATGGTGTTTTAAATGAAGGCATACTAGCTGAAAGATGCTAGAAAAAGACTAAAATAAAGAGTAACATTTACTACCAATATGTGCAGAAACTTCTTGCTTCTCAGCTCCTCATCACAATACAGCCCCATATCGTGTCTTTGATAGCACTCATAGAAGAGATTAGAAAAAGACCCATACCATACACAAGAGGAAACAGGAAAGAAGCATTTCCTAAACACTTTGAGAAATGCACTTTTTTTCCCTACCAAAACAAACTATATGCTATTCTGACTGATTTATTATCTCAGCAGTGTCCTTTGGGTTCAGTGGATATATTAACATTAAGCAGGTAAAGACTTAAGAAGAATTTAAAATAGAGCTTACAGCAGAGTTGCAGATCAGACTGATTTCTGCTGTTGTGTGGTGAAAAAAACCAGAAATGCTCTATTAAATTTAGGGAAAAAGACAGTTGTGTTTAAAGCTGTCAGTGAGAAGGTGGTGAGACTACATGTGGCAGCAAATTCACTGCCAAGCTGGTGCATGAACAACGTGGTGCCATCGGTTTGGCCTCCCAGAGAAGGTCCTCCTCTGAGCCTGACATTCATTCACTCTCCAAAGAGCGACTGGAGGATTTTTCCCTTCCAGAAAGTGACAGATCAATCAGGAATGAACTTGAATGCATGAAACATGTTAAACCACCAAGTTACATGCACCGTATTTGATTTTTCTTAAACATTGTTTCTTTGTACTTCCTCGCTAGCCTTCAAAGTACTCCAAGTACTCTGCTCATGCAATATCTGGTTTCGGGCAAACAGCATGGCAGTTTGCCTGAGCTGAGAAAATATGCTTGAAGTCTGCATTCACAGGCGGCTTCAACATCCTAAGGAAAATGCTTTGTTTTTGTAGCCTGAAAGTATGTCACAAACATGAATAGAATTATACGCTCGTTCTCCCTAGCCCTCAATCCTCTTTACCTTAGGAAAAAATTACACACTTCCAATTACAGGGCCAGTTAAAATCAATACAAAGGTGGGAGAAAACAGATCATTTTTCTTATGGAAGTAACTGTTTTCATTAATTTTTCATTAGTCCCGCTTTTGTTGTGCTATCCATCACTGAAGGAGCTGGTATGCAGTAGATTACATTTAGGTTATCTTACATGCTTCCAGGATTTAGTAGATATTGCCTGATAAAGCTGCGAGCTTTATGGCTTTAACTTACGTCTATCAATAATGCATCAGAAGAGAATTTTCCTGCGGAACAGCTGTCCCTGAGCCAAGCAGCTTTCTCCTGGAATAGCTGCACTGGTTACAGCTGAGATGACAGCACAGCTTTTAAACTACTCATCTAAAGGCTACAACTGCGAGAAAGAGGAGCAGATGCTTAAGGAAGGAGATAATCCGTGAGGGTTTGAGCCCTAGTTTCCCATTATTGTCATTTTTATTTTGGAGCATTTGAAGCCGGCAGCCAGCCATGCCTTGCCCCACCTCAGCAACCACACCTGAAAAACGTTCCTGCCATCGAGCATCCCGACGTGTGTCAGGATTTTGTTGTGACCACTATATGAAAGACCAAAGCTCTTTCCCAAATTGCGCTGGAGCTTTTTGTTGCTATTCCCCCCTCCCCCTGTAATGCCTGACTTCTGTGGTAAGGAACCGAAACATCATAAACAGAAAATTATAGTCATACTGAAGACCTGAGCCAGACGAAGGAGATGAAGACGTCAATAGACCCTACTTAAAACATGAAAAGTGAAGGGAATTTTATTTCATTTTTTTCTCTCACTTGGGAAAGAATTAGAAAAAAATCCCCAAGGTATATCAAGCCTAACGTGGCTGTAGTGTTACTTTTTAAGCTTACTCAGACATCTCAGGGTCTGAAGTATTTGCTTGAATAGCTTGCACTCTCAGCTTTAAAAACCATGTGTCGTAGCCCCTCACCGATTCCAGCCTCTTTCTGTACTGCAAGAGGGGTTGTGAAAGAGGGTGGCAGCTGAGCGTGGCTCTTGAAGTGCAGCTTGCCACCCGGCTGGTTGGAAGTCAAGCCTCTTCAGCCTCCCCAGCTGCAAGACGAGCTTATTGCTACCTTCTTCCCTTACAGGTAGAGAGATGCTTAATTGAAGGTTTGTACAATGCTTTGAAGAGACCAAGCACTGCATTAGGGCCAAAACTATTACTCTTGAGCTGCCCAGGCACAGCCCTAAGCAGAAGAAAAACAAGCCTCCTGAACTGGAGAAAGCCAGGGAAAGAAATGTTATTGATCTGGTAATAAATGTTTTTAATGTGAGCCACCCAGAGCTGAAGTATTTATTCAGAACCGGCAGTGATAAGTGAAATCACGGCTACGGATCTTCAGAACTTGTGTTCACACTCTGGTTGTTTTGTCTTTTGTTTTTGCATTGAGTGTAATTGCTTGGAAGTTAATCAAATGAAGTATCAACCAGCCATTGGTGATCCCCGCTAAGCCTCCTGGTTTGAACTAAAGCCAGAACGAGTGTATCATCACATGAGTTTTGGGGACTTCATGTGTAGTTTTTGTTTTAAGTCAATGCCCAAAGCGAGGCGCACACTTGACAGGTCGCTGCCCTGCCCTTTACACTGCATCCTAACGGCGAGCAGGCAAGGCCAGGCATCCCACGCTACACACTTTCCTCGGGAAAAATAATAACAACACCGACAAGCTACATAACAGAACAGAAGCTAGAAGACCATTTGGGGTTGTAGATGAGATAATTTATCAGTCCAAACTCCAGATTACAGAGAAAAATGTCTCCCCAGACCAGCAAGCCAGCGATGTGCTCCGAGGACCAGGGGACAGGGCTCGCGGGGCTGGGCAAGGGAACCAACGCCCCCCGCTCCCCGAAGGGCACGCACCCAGCCTCTTCACACCAGCGACAGCCCCTCTGGAGAGAAGAGCCCATGGACACACAGTTTCAATGGGGCTGAGAGAGAAAAGTCTGATTGAACCATGCTTCCTCTGACCTGCAGTGGAAAATACTGTATTTTTTAGAAGCAACACGTAACAGAGATGACGTACAATTTCTGTCGATGCAACAGTACCAACAGCTGATCACCACACCACGCCTCTTCTCATAATCCCTGAATTACATTAATCTGTAATTCAGCTCATAACTTGGGTGTGGGCAAGTTCACAATGAATACGGAGGGCAGAAGATGGGATTTGGCCCATAATATCTGACATCAGTTGAAAAATTATATACTCTTCCTTATTTTAGGTGCCAGGACTCAATAATGTATTAAATCCCTACTCAATAGACATGTGAAAAAAATCACAGACTCGAGGACTTGAGACTTTTCCCCATCTGTCATAGGACACCTGCATTTCTGGAGCTCACACCCTTGTACGAACAGAGGATGCTTCAGCAGGTTGGCACTAGGGTTTCCCCCCGGCACAGACGTTAGCATCCTGGTTACCAGGATGCTTACAAGGGGATGAATCTTTTTTTGGAATCGGGGTAGGTATACAATTTTAGCAGTTTCAATCTCAAATAGAGGATCCCAAATGCAAAGTCAGTTTT
Source organism: Fulmarus glacialis (assembly GCF_000690835.1). NCBI lineage: Eukaryota > Metazoa > Chordata > Aves > Procellariiformes > Procellariidae > Fulmarus > Fulmarus glacialis. Next base: position 20,835 of record NW_009212270.1, read on the forward strand.
GGGGTCTTCAATAACCAGATCAATGAGGTAGCAGCCAAAGCCAACACGGGGACCTGATGCAACGTATTGATTTTTGATGGTGGCGATCCCTCCAGACCCTCAAGAAATAATAAACCAGTCAAACTGAAGTCTGAGGAAAAGCAACTGGTCTACAGGCCCCGAGGATGTCTTGGTTTCATTTCCACTGTAAATAAACCCCAGGCAGCAGGAAAATACAAATACCAGTTGTCCCTAGAAATAATTCATAATATAGAATTCTACAGTGACGAAGTGACAGATGGAAATAAATGTTTTTATTTCTCTGAAAAACTGACCATTGGTCAATAAAAATTATTTTCTCACACCCCAAAATCAAACCCTTCCAAAAATCAAATCCTTCCCCAAAAATGTAAACATTAAAGAAAAACACACTTGACAAATCATTTGGGTGACGGTAAAAGCCCTGTAATTATAATATAGCAATCAATTTTTAAAGGTTGCTGCAAAAAGTTATGCTCATGAACAAAATGTTTCTCTTCAAGTTGCAATCAGTGCCTGTTTAGCATAAAGAAAAATAATTGTATGGGTGGCTCAACTTTCATGTTTTCAGAGGGTAGTAGGTTGTCCCCATTGGATTTCGTTATGGATTCTATCGGGCATCAAAAAACAATGCCTCAACTATACCTGCTTGTGCCAATCAAGCACTGAAATGATCAGCTTGCTTCTAGACACGTGGCAATGGAGAGGAAAAATATTTGCCGGGCCAGACTACCTGGCCAATAAATACCCGGAGATAGAAGGACTTAGCAGCACCTGCTTACAAGTAGTGCTTCTGGAAAGAGAGATTAACCTAGTGACTAAGTAGGACTTCACTTTCTCTGGAGCAGGGTAAATTAACTCAGTCTTCAATGGGACACTCACAGTTTAAATGTTCATCCAAGCGTGCCAGGATCCATACTTACGTTACGTAGCTGTTTGGTACATTAAGGAGGCAATAGGGGAAGAATTAAACCTGGGTCAATGGTTATCGCAGAAATCCAGCGTTCGCGTGACCAAAACCAAGGGTGAAGACCCAATTCCTTTGCCTGTGTCTCATTGTGGGAAGGGGTGTTAGGTGGCATCTGCAATCTCTGCGTGTCCACAGCAGTACTCCTGGCAGCTGCTTAACCGAGTTGCTGAAGTACAATGTTGGCAGCTACTGTTCACTGCAGCTCTTCCTCTTGTTATTAAATACAGCACCACTGACAGCATAAAATGGAGTCATACTTTTTAATAAAAAATTAGATAAATTTAAACTATTGTACATGTCAAAATTACTGACCTCCAGAAAAGAGCTGACCATAATCTGGTTGTCCTTGGTTCCCCCCACTTCCCCCTTCCTGGATATATTGCTCATTTGTCTGTTGATCAGTTTTTCTAAAGAACATTTTAAAAACACATGGTTACAAGCCTCAATTGCAAACAGGACTAATCTCATTTGCTCTCTAAAATCTACATCTAGTTTATATTCCTGCATACATTTTTCATCAGCCATCGCCTGCTTTATTCATGACCTCTTACTCCATGACCACACCGTAATTGCAGCGACATTGACATTCAGGGTCTCAGAGTGATTTTTTTGACTCCACCAACAACGAACGCAGGCTCGGTGGGAGGGTGACCAGCCAGCTGGGGATTTGGGAGGGGCACAAAGGTATCCTCGGTGTCATCGAGTCGGACAGGTACGCACTGAGCACACAAAACCGCCGACTGAGCACAACCTGCCGGCTTTGGGAGCAACGCAACGAAAAGCATTAGTGGCAAAGCTCCTCACCCTCCAAACCCAGACTGTGCAAAGGCTGCGGGCGGTGTGGGCGCTGCCAGCACCGGGGCCGGTGCCGCGGGGCCAATTTTGGGGCCGCTGATGCTCCTGGCCAGGCAGGCTTGGGGTACCTACTGGCCAAGCATCGGGGAGCAGGGAAAGGAGCCGCAGCCCTCCCGGCTGCAGCCTGCACGGGAGCGCATGCCCGTACGTAAACATGGCGGCTACCAGGGCAGGTCTGGATTTGAGAGTACCTTTGGGCTTAACAGCCAGTGTAAACATATCCCCGGGTACACTGCGGGGGCCCCAGCAAGTGAGGCTCCACTTGGAAACGCAGGGAGGGTTTCTGCAGCGAACAGTCTCCGAAACATCGCGTCGCCTTGCACTGGTAACCCCTGTACTCTCAACCCATGGGGACTGGCATCTTTTTCAACATCACAAATTTCATACCACTTCCAACAGCTTGAAGATCTGTTAAAAATATTTATTCCCCAGGATTTTAGTTTTCTGACTTCTACGCAAACTAACAACCAAATTGTGGGCAGTAAGAGCAAGCATTTGTTTATTTTGTAAGAGGACTACTTGCTGCTAATTGAAAACAAGCATTTTCAATGAGGCAGCTGTTTCAGTACTGTGAATAGACAGAGCAGCATCACGTTGAAGATCTAATAACCCGCTAATGAACCTCAGTTTTTGGAGCCCCCTCCCTCACCCATTTCCACGTTTCAGTAATTTCAAAACCATTGATATGTGCTGCCAGAGAGTTAAGTATGCCCTCTGACATCTTTTAATAAAAACCAGAAAAAATGATAGCTTTTTTTTTGAGTTATCAGACTATATTAAAAACCTTGTTACATGTATTTAACAGTTTCTTTTTTTTCTTTTCTTAAATAAATAGCAAAGTGTCACCAAAATGAATGGAACGCCGGCACCATTGCGTCGATAGAAACTTCCATACTAGGGATGAATACACAGTCATATTCTGGAATATTGCATAAAAAGATACTTTGGAGGAAAGGTGGTGGTTGCTGGTGCATCTTAGGTGGTGAAAGCATCAACCCGTGAACGGTCCGTGCAGCGGTATCGTGATGTGGCGCCTTTGCAAAATCTCACCGGCCCGAACCAGGCGGCTGCAGAGGTGGCCTCGGTGAGACTCTGCAAGAGAACAACTCGCAGGACACCTACGCAGGACATCGACTTACCGCCTGCTATCAAGAGCAACGCAGCC
>NW_009212270.1:23873-24253 GCF_000690835.1 Fulmarus glacialis
TGACACGAGGGGCTGACCGTCTCACTCTCTAGGCAGAAGAACACTAGCTTTAAACGAGGAAAATTAACAACATTAAAAACAAACGGGCTGACTAACACTCAGCAGGGCAAGGGCTTGGAGAGTTGAAGCTGCCAACTCCTTAGTCAAGAGGGAAGGATGCAACTATTCACGGTTACATTGAAGGTTACAGAACCAGGCGTCAGTTTTGACGGGTTTCCCTGGGCTGAGCTGGTGTTATTTTTAAGCCTGACCAACAGCCTCTCTTCAAACCGGGACAAAGCTTAAAAAGGACAACGCTGAAGGAAGACCAGCCACGTGCGGTACACCAGACAGATCCCGCAACGGCGTCTGCTGCCTTTAACTCGCTCCACGGTGCGCGG
>NW_009212271.1:0-924 GCF_000690835.1 Fulmarus glacialis
CTTTCTGGGAACCCCAGAGACAGTGGTCCGTCAATAGGAAAGACAGGTCAGGGTCGTCCAAATGCCAAGGGGAGGTCAGAATAACAAGGGTCAAAACGCTCAAAAATTCCCCATCAGCACTAATCAATGTGACACAAAAGGACCCCTGACAGAGACTAGTGAGATCTAGAACGGGAACGTTCATGGGGGGAGGAAAAGGGATTTCTGACAGGGCAATCAGACAGGCTGCCCTCACCCCTTTTACAGAAACTATGGGTTAACCAACAAACCCACAGCTGGGAAAGTGCTAGGCCAAATTGTTCCATCTGCTCCTCTGGCCCCTATCTGGAAAGTATCTGGCGTACTATCAGGAAAGTAAGGGAGGAGCTCCCAAGGCCCGGCCCTGGGGGCCCCGAAGAGCTGTCCCAAGGCCTGTTGCTTACCCTGCAACCCTCACCTGCAATCTGCCCAGTTGCCATGGCAGCAGGGCCGGAGGGGGGTGTGGCCAGAGAAGGGCACTGCACTGCCTGGCGGGGTGCCCTGCCTATCACTGCCTGGCAGGCGCCATTGGCTGAGAAGCTAGGAAGAGGGTGGGTGGGCATTTGGGAGAGCTCCTGCAGAGCCTGCTCTGGGGGCGGGTGGCAGTCTCCCTGTTGTAAACTGAAGCCAGGCCCTTCTGCGTGCCCCAGGCTGGTGCCACTTGCAGAGCCTCTCCTCATTTTTAAGAAAAAATTAAGTAGAAGTTCTAACATTTTCCACACACTCCCGCCCTCCCCCCAATGGACCTTCTTGCACACCCCACTTTGGAGACAAATCTTCCACCCCTTTTCCTTCTTTATTATGTTTGCCCTTCTTTTTTTTCTGTGGTTTCAGTGGAGGCTTTCTGGTTTTGCCATCTTCCCGTGAACCTGCACTCGATAAATGACGGTGTACACTGGGTTTCCC
>NW_009212271.1:1072-11274 GCF_000690835.1 Fulmarus glacialis
AGGAACAAGCTCCTGGAAGTGGGTGGGAGCGGCTGTGGGAATCTGAGGCTTGCCTCTGGGGAGGCTGGGGACACGGCAAGGGAGAAGGCACCTGGCATCCTCTGCATGCCGGGCTGGCTGGGGCTCAGTGTCCCCTCCCTCCGCCCCTTCCCTCTGCTGCTTGCTCTGTGCTGACAGAGAGGCCGGGGAGGTGCTGCTATGTGTGGGGCAGCTGGTGTGCAACCCGCCCAGGCTCCCGCTGTCTGCTCTGCCTGCCTTCCTCCTGGCAGGCGTGAGAGCACCGGGAGAGAAGGGGCATGCTGTGCTGGGAGGAGAGGACACTGTCCAGCCTGCCAGCAGGCCACAGCATGGAGTGACGGTGCTGCCCAACGCCTTTTGCCACCAGGCGTCCCTGTTTCTCCACGGCACAAAGACGTTGCTTGGGTGGACTGGCCGCGTGCGCGGCTGGCTCTGCTGAAGGCAGTGCGTGCAGCCAGGGATCTCTCGGGACTCGTGCTCCCACGGGCCTGACCTTGCCCTTGCTATCCTTTTGCTACCACCACCACGTGCTACTCAGCCCTCCCAACCCCGCCAGGTCTCTCTCAGCGCTGGTCCGGGCCCCTCTGGTCAGGGAGAAAGCATTCACGCTCCTCCTGCCATGGACTTTCAGGCAAACTTGTTTTGCTCCCTGGCATCTTGCCCCGGTGCGTGGACCATACCTTCAGAGGAAAGGTCTGAATGGCCTCTTTTGCCACGTTGTACATGAACATCCCAAGAAGAGTCTCCTCTTCTCCATCCGCATCCACTCCCTCAGGGGCAAAGCACAAGGAGAGCAGCTCAGACTCGTCCCGACAAAGAGGGAACGTTTGTGCTGGATCTGCCCTGTTACCTACCCACCCTCTCCTGGGGCTCTAGCAGTAGTCTAGCACTGGTTATGGTGGAGCTCAGTCTCCACCTTGAGTTTTGGTCAAGAACCCTGAGGTGCTTGGCCAGAACAAGTCTTAAGAGGGGTGACACCTCTAAAGCCCGTGAAGTATCCTGCCAGGGCACTGCAGTGCTCAGGAGAGAGCGGGACACAAACTTCAGAGGATGCACAAAAGCAAGCAAGATCCTGTTAAGGGTGGTGAAACACTGGAACAGGTTTCCCAGAGAGGTGGTAGATGCCCCATCCCTGGAAAAATTCAAGGTCAGGTTGGACGGGGCCCTGAGGAAGCTGATCTAGTTGAAGATGTCCCTGCCCATGGCAGGGGGGTTGGACTAGACCTTCCAATCCTAACTGTATGGCTTTCCCCCAGGGCCAGATCCCCACCAGAAGCACCCAACAGAGACTTACAAAGACAGTGATGTCTCTGGGGGCGCTGATGATGGTCCCAGATGGAGAGACTTCTTTGGAGATGTGCTGCACAGTGATGGCAGTCAGATGGACTCGTGCTGGCAACCTGATGACCACCTGGCCCTGATGCCCTTGTAAAGCCCAGCAGTTTCCTGGGGAAACATCCGGCTGCAACCAGAATACGAGAGCAATGAAGTGTGAGAGAGTGTTGGGGCCAGCACAACTGCCCATGTGGCTTGAAGCATAGGTGCCGGTGTGTCTGTGGGGTCTATTTCAGCTCAAAAATGAGGCGCGTGTGAGGAAATGGACAGAAGCAGGAGGCCTTCTTCCCTGCCTGACAAAGGGGGCTCTCAGATTATGGAGCAGAGGAGAACACCGGTTATGAAACCATCCTAGTCAGTGCCTAGCAGAAACATGTCTCTGCCCAGGGGCTTGGCAGGGCACCCCCTGCATCCCACCTCCCACCCCCGAAAAGGCGCTGTGAGGGATGAGTGTGGAAACGAGGTCACCAGGGAGAAAGTCTTTCACCCAGCTGTGGCAGAGGAGGGTGGGCAAGATGCAGCAGTTCAGGTCAGTTCAGCTCCGTTCCCCTCCTGAGGGGAACCACTGATTTCTAGCAAGGCCAGCTCTGTGTTCGAGCTTTGGTTTCAGGAACCTGATCAATACTGTGGGCTTGAGCAGTACCACTGGACTGAGGGGAGAGCCCCTTGAGGTCGGTCCCCAACTTCACAGGAAGGAAGGAAACCTTCTGTGATGATTTCTGCTACGACACCTGCAAAATAGTATCAGGAGGGTTGGCAGTGCGAAAGAACCCTAAAACCCTGCAGCCCCAATTCTCTTTGCAGTCGTAGGTCTCAGAAGTTCTCTGCGTGTCGATGGTGGCACCTGTAAAGAAGGGAGAGCAGATGATTGCAAGAGGCCACTGACTCGGAGGACTTGGTGCTCAGACACTATTTTTGACGCCGCCAGCCAGCTCCACGTCTGTCAGTCCTGTCCTCGTCAGCACGCTGGTGGGGGTGCCCAGCTGCACAGGGGAATGACAGCAGCCATGTGCCTGGTGACTGCCTCTCTCACAGCGCCACGAGAAGGTCTGAGGGTTCTGGGAGACAGCAGGCGCCCACGTGAGTGACAGCAGACCAAAGCTGAGGGCTTGCTGCATGGGCAGCAAAGGACGGCCCAGCCATTCCCTTTTCAAATGCAGTGGAGAGGAAGAGAGCCCCTCCATCAGCACAGGAACACGTGCAGGGGCAGCGCCAGAGGCACCCGTGCGGAGGCTGAGGGCAGGACTGGGAGGGAGTCTGAGAGAGCCACTCTGCCACAGCCTTGCTCTTGGACCCCATGAAGCATTTAAGCTCCCCCACTTTGGAGAGCAGCGCCTGGAGCACAGGCTACTTTGCGGAGTGCTACAGACAAGCGCAGGGCAAGGAGACTGGGCTGCTTTTGTCCATACCAGCGCTTTTCAGGGCCCAGTCAGACATCTCGACGTAGGCTTCTGAAGCCATCTCGGACACTGCCTGGTTCACTTCCTGAACTTCCTGGGAACATCATAAACGAACACAGAGAAAGACCACATCAGCAGGCAGTTCAGCGTGTTTACTAGCACCCGTAGAGGCAAAGGGTCAGTGTCAGAAACGCAAGGCAAGCCTTGTCCACAGAGCTGCAAGACTCTCTGCTGCTGACGTGAGCCGCGAGGACTGAGGAACTGTATCTGTGGCCATGGCCCCGAGGTGGGTTGACGAGGGTCCCCACACCCTCGTCCCCACCCTCCACACTCTCCAGGTCAGCCAGAAGATGGGCTGAGGCTCTGCCAGTGATGGCTGGCCCCCGTGAGCACGCCTGGGTCTCGCCACTGCCTCAGGAGCCCAGCCAGAGCAGCTAGAGGTGCCGGCGTGCCAAGGGAAGGCTGTCGGGAGTCCTCCGCTGCCTGAAGCGGCCCGGTTAAAAACTGGGGCCGGAGAAGGGCCTGTGCAGTGCAGAAGCTCACCCAGCAAAGGTGAGCAAAGGCTGGGTTGCTGCAGTCAGCAGTCTGACCCCACCAACAACCCCAAGGAGTGCTTTCTCGGGGGTTCTGCCCAAAATGCAGGGTCACCTTCTTCACACTGATGATCCCCGCCTTCAGTTGAGCCACCGCCTCCAGCAGAAGCTGGACCTTTTGGGTTTGCTCTGCCAACAAAACGGGCAAGTTCCTGCAGGACCGGAAAGCAGATCTTGTCAGAGAGCGGCCCATCCCCTCTGGGGAGTGTCTGAGCTCAGCAAGAAGGAGAGACACATGTGCTTTCCCCGCTTTACGAGTGCTTCCCTCCCGCACCGGGCTGAGCAAAAGGCAAAAGGCAGGAGGGAAGTACGGGAGCCCTGGTGGTTAGGAAAATGAGTGCAGGTAGCACGAGGTCGGCTGATGCTTCTGCACAGAACCAATTCCAGCTCAGGAAATGTCTCTTACCACAGGGTCTTCAGGTCTGCTGCAGACACACGTATCAGCAACTGAAAGGTAAAAACGCTCTGTTAGAGCATTCACTACCAAAGCCGCTGGGGCTTCCTAGGAGAGGCTTCCCAAGGAAGACACAGCACAAGCTGCTGCTTCTTTGGGTCACCCTGCATGGACACAGAAGAGCCCATGATTTATACAGCCACTGTCAGCAACGCTGCGTTGCAGGAGGTGCCTGTCCCACAAGAGTCACTGACCTCTTTCGGTCCCTTTGCCCACATTGTCCACACTGGCAGTGAGGTCCCAGCGTAAACACCAGCTGCAATTCACATCACCAAGAGACAGTTATTTTACTGGGGTTGCCAGCAATCCCTGCAGTCGCGTTTTCTCCTCCCTGTTGCCTTGGCGGTGGAGCAGCAGGTTAGCTGAGGAGGTGGGGAATGTGGAGTGCAGAGAGAGGATGCGCCTCTGACCGAGAGCCATCAGCCCAGGCCTGAGGGGACTGCGCAGCCGTGATCTTCAGGTGTGCTTGGTGCCCCAGAGCTATTCCCCATTTCCCCTCACTGCTTCAGTGAGCACCGAGACCAGGCTCCATGGGCTAGGAGAGGTACTTCTCCATTGGTCCCCCTGCATGGCTCCTCCCCTCTGGGAATCCCCAATTCAGGCTTGGAAATAGCTACGCCCTTCTCTCACAGACTTGCAGACTAAGCAAGCCATTTGGTCTAGTGGCCAGAGCAGCAGAATGGCTGGGAGACTACCAGTCTTACTGGTAGTCAAAAAGCCAGTCCCAGTCAAGGACATACTCAGGAAGCACTTGGGCCACAGGAGTTTCCACACATACTGGCCCAAAAGGAAAGCTGGCCCGCTGAAAGCACAGCCAGGCTGTCGCTCTCAGATGTTTGCTCATGAAAACTCACCAAGCACCACTGGGAGCAACAAGAAGAAGAAGAACCTCTTCTTCTGCAGGGCCATCTTTTGCCTGAAAAAGAGGGAGTCCTGTGGCTCTCAATGATCCTAGCCTTGGGCAAACCCCTTCACAGGTGGATTTCCCTTTTGAAAAGCCACCGTTTTGAAAGCCTGCTGCTGACAGAGAGCTGACAGAGCAGCGCCCAGGAGGATCAAGATTTTTGTCCACACCGTTCAACGCTGCTGGCAGATCTTCCCCAAAGGAAGGGCGCCAGGAGCACCTTCCGAAAGGGAATGAAAATAATCCAGGGAAGTAAAGAGGTCAAGTAAATGAAGACTGCTTTTTAGCAGTCTTTCTGGTGTGGACCTTGCTCTCTCTTTGGCTGAGAAAGCAGGCTTGTTCTCACTTGCGATCACACAGATCTCTCTTAGGGGTGTTTTTCCGCACAGCAGGAGTCTTGTCTGGCTTTCCTCCCAGAGCCCCCCCCAGACCTGCATGGTCTCTTGCCAGAGCTGGGGAAAACCCTTCCCCTCCGGAGGCTTGGCTCGGCAACCGAGCATCTGGCTATGTGGCAGTTTGTCCTACCGCAGCCAACGTCTGGGGCTCTGGCAAATGCGTGGGAGTGAGACTGCCGAGAGGCTTTGCTCTTGGCGCTCCCTGAGAACGGCCACAGCATGAGCAGCGCCCGAGCTGTGGCACCCGAGTGGGAGCCCCAGGATGCTGGCTGGGGAACAGCCTCCTCTCTCCCCTTTGCTTGCACTGGCCTTCAGTCGGCCCCTTTCTCCCCCCCATCCACAGCAGAAACATGTAGTACATACTCGGTGAAGGTGCACGTGCTCAGCAGATGTCTCTGCCGGGAGACGAGAGCACCTGCCAGACGGCAAGTAAGGCTGAAGACCATCCCTGGGCAAAGAAACCAGAGAAAAGTTAGGCCTGTCTCTTGAGGGCTCTTCTCTAGGATGCCCAGCCATGAGTGTTTCAGCTCCCTGTAGGGAAGCGGTCACCGAGTCCTACGTACTCCCTCCTTGGGGCAAAGAGCAGGGCAGCCTGCACTTCTCCTGCCACTTGTGACATTTGGCCAGAGATCTGGCACAGCGCAGCTCTCCATGTTCACCCCAGAGGACTTCACAGCAAGCAGCAGTGATGATCTTACTTGCAATTTCTGTGGCCCTTGCCAGAGGACGGGCTGTCCCAGCAGCAGCAAGAGAGGAGCACAGTTGGGCGGCGTCCAGGAGTCCCCCCCTCTCCTTTCTCCATCTTTACAGGCCTGCAGCAGGAGAAGTGGAAGCAAGCTGGCAGCAGCAGTCCCCCACCTCGGGAAGCCCACCCGACAGCACAGCCCAATTCTCACCCTGTCTCTCCCCACTCCCTAGCCCCTGGCACCAACCTGCCCCTAGGCAGGCACCTCTCCGTGACCAGTCGGGAAGGGGGCACAGGCTACTGTCCCCCACCGTGGCCCCCCCACCTCTTCCCTGGGCAGTGGCAGTCTCCCGATCCCTCTCCGCCCCACACAGCTGCCCCCCTCAGCCAGGCAGGACTGCGTCTCAACGTCCAAAGGGGGCCAGTCTCAGGTACCAGGGGCTTGGCCTCCCCGTGCAGCAAAATCTCCCCATGCGGCAGGGCTGGGCTCCGACCCCTGCAGCACGAGGCTACCGCCTCCCAAAAAGCCCCTGCTGCACACTGGCTTTTGGCCGGGAGAGCAAGCCAGGCTTTCAGCCAAGACCCATCCCCACAGAAGGGTTTTCTTCCGAAAACCTCTGTCGGTTACTCCATGCTGCTCCGCACCCCACTGACCATGTTAGGCCATGTGCTACCACCCCCAACCTGATGCCGCAGGCAGGAGCAGCCCACGTCGTACCTATTTGTCTGGCAGCGGCTTGGCCCCACCGCCTGCCCTGCCGGATGTTGGTCAGCCTCGTTCCCCAAGGAGCCTTTGGAGGCCCCTTGGTGTCTTCTCTGGGGGGCCTTTCTCCTCACCATCTCTGGGCAAAGGCAGGCTCCCCGCTCAGCTCTTCCTTCTCAGCCCCAGCAGTGTGGCCTGCCCAGGCAAAAACAGCTCCGGCAGCAGCCCCAGCAGGAGCACGTCTGCCCAGGGAAACAGCCACACGGCAGCTGTGGGCTACTTCCCCGCGCGCCACAGGGCTGTGTGGGCGGCCAGCTCTGACCTCACAGTGGCAGCTCTGACGTCATCCTGGGGCTCCCCAGGGCTGAGCAGGGCGGGGGGTGGGCTCCCCTCGGGCAATACGGCTGCCGCCCTCCCGGGTGGTGGGAGCCCATACCTGTGGGCCCCCTCCAAACCCTGCCATGCTTCCGTGCCGGGCGGCTGCCTGGCCTGTCCTGCCGGGCAGGATTCCAGCTCTTCTGGGCATCCCCGGGAAACCAGAAAGGGTGCTGGAAAGGGGGCTTTGCTCTCGCCCCATGGGACAGCTGCTTCCAGCAGCGTTTCTCCTCTTGGAACAGATTCGTACGCCAAGAAGAAAAACCCAGTAGTCCAGATGTGCTGCCAGGGGCCCAGCGGTACGTCTGGTTAACAAGGACCGGTTTTTTTCTCGCCCTTGCTGATTCTGCCTTGACTTCTGTAGTTTGAAAAAGGAGCGTGCTCCTTCCTTGTCTTGCAGTGGTCTGGAGGGCTCAGGAGAGTCCCTGCACAGGGGCACAGGCTGTGCTGAGGGCACTGGGTGGCACGGTCCGTACCAGGGTCCCGGTATGGCAGCACGGGGACACAGGACGTATGGAGCACAGCCCCGACGCGTCCCACCTCACTGGCCAGGGGGAGCCCCACGCCGGTGCAGGGCCAAGCTGTGCTGAGGCAGTGCGGGGCTCCAGCTACCCAGCCATGCCACCTGCTTTTGCAGGGGAGCACAAGGTGCCTGTTTCCCCATGAGCAGCCTGCCTGGACACCTGGGCCCCCCCAATGCAGTGGGCCGTCCAGGCAGCAGAGCTGCCAGATGCCATTAATGGCAGGAGGGCCCTGGCAGCAAAGGACACCTGGGGGGCTCGCGGCAGGCTGGGCAGCTCGTGCACTCATGGGGCAGGGCGGTATTTGGGGGTGATCCTCTGGGTAGGAATGGGCTTCCCGTGTCCAACTCTGGAAGGGAGTTCCTGTGGGAGCGGGCAGCGACGGCAGCATCCTGCCTGGGGCTGGGCCCCTCAGGCTTCACATCGACATGGGGGGCTCCGTCTCCCATAGTGGCCTGTGGGCAACTGCCAAGGGCCACCGTGCCCCCTCCTCCTCGACAAGATGCACAAGACACCACAACAGCTCGTCTGGGCTGACCTAGAGACCCCAGCAGCTTCTTTGGGATGACCCAGGAACCCTGCTAACCTCGCATGAGAACCCCAATAGCATCCTGGGATGCCCACTCACCAGCCCCATCTCTCAGGAACCTCTTAGGATCCTCCAACAACCCGCAGGGAATGCTCCTGCTACCCTGATCCCCTTTAATACCACATGCTGTTAGAAAGCTGCCAGGAACTTGGGGTTCTAACCCTCCCCATTCCTGGAATGCTCTGGACAGGCTTTCCGAGTGGACAGCGAGACTGGCTGCCCAGGATGTCCTTAACAGAGAAGGTGCTATACCCCAGGACATGATGTCCATGATAGTAACAGCAGGAGGGAAAAACAAAGTGTTGCAAAATGCAGCATCGGGGGGACTGAAGAGCCTAGCCTTAGTGTTAGATGGTGGAGCCCATGACGGGAACACCCCAAGGGCTGCAGGACTGGACAGCCTTTCTGGGAACCCCAGAGACAGTGGTCCATCAAAAGAAAAGACAGGCCAGGGTCGTCCAAATGCCAAGAGGAGGCCTGGACAGAGCAGACAGAGGTGCCGGCATGCCAAGGGAAGGCTCCCACACAGAAGTGGCCAGGAGTAAAAAATGTGGCCGTCACCTTCCCTTGACAGCCCCTTCTCAGCCCCAGTAAAACCAGGGCTCTGCGCTTCCTCTGCCAAGTAACACTCACCCTTGCTGGTGCCTGGAACCTAAGGGAACAACATCAGCTAGGAATCCAACACAAATATGGCTACGAGTGAAAGCTGTTGCTGAACCTCACCTTCCCTTGGCAGTCTGTTCACCGGCCCAAGAGCACCCTAGCTATGCGCTTGCTCTCAGTGGTAGCTGTAGATGGTAGCTACCACTCTGGGCCTGAGGATACCCAAGGTGGTGACGTGCAACCATGCCCTTGTGGAGCACCTGTTGGGTGATTCCTCATCCCCACAGAGCCACTGTTTTGGGGAGGGCGTGGTGATGGTGGGGCCAGACTCACCATGTCGCTGAGGCGGGAGCTGAGGAGGATGAGGGCCACCAGGATGTTGGCAGTGGTGTCCACCTCGGGGACAGTGTCGAGGAAGTGTTGGAGGAAGTCCTTGCCCTCCTCCGCTGGCGGTGGGTGGCACATGGAGGATGGGGCGTTGGGGAGGAAGGTGCCCAGGTCATACCATGGGGTGAGAGGCCACTGTCAGCAGAGGATATCCCTCTGGAATGGGGATGGGTTGGATGAGGACACTCTCCAGAGCTGGGGTTGGGACATCCCTCCGGCATGGGGACAGGTTGGATGGGGACATTCCCTTGAGGGGGAGGTAGGAATGTGCCTCTGCCATGCAGAGGGGATGGATGCTGGGCGCTGAGATGCTGGATGCAGAGCACTGGGGATGCTGAGTATTTCTGTGTTTTGGGCATGTCCGGGTGGTGGCCATGTCTGGATGCTGGGTGCTCAGTGCTGGGCACTGGGGGTGTTGGGTGCTGGACACGTCCAGGTGCTCGCCATGTCTGGGTGCTGGGCATGTCCAGGTGCTGGGTATGTCCAGGTGCTGGGTGCTCAATGCTGGTGTGGGAACTGGGGGTGCTGGGTGCTGGGTCCTGTGGGTGCTGGTTGCTGGGCATATCTGGGTGCTGGGTGCTGTGGGTGCTGGGCATGGTCCCATTGCTGGGCATGTCCAGGTGCTGAGTGCTGGATGCTGGGTGCTGGGCACTGGGGGTGCTGGGCATGTCTAGCTGCTTCGTGCTGGGCACGGGGGATACTGGGTGCTGGGCATTGGGCACGTCCGGGTGATAGGCATGTCCAGGTTCTTCGTGCTGGGCACTGGCGGTGCTGAACAGTGGGGCTGCTAGGTGCTTCGAATGTCCTGGTGCTGGGTGCTGGGCTCTGGGGGTGCTGGGTGCTGGGCCCTGGGAGTGCCGAGTGCTGGGCATGCCCGGGTACTGGGCAGTCCAGGTGCTGCGTGCTGGCCACTGGCAGTGCTGGGCACTGGGTGTGCTGGGCGCTCTGTCTGCTTGATGCTGGGCATGTCCAGGTGCTGGGCTCTGCAGGTGCAGGGCGCTGGGCGTGCTGGCTGTTAGGCATGTTTGAGTGCTGGGCATGTAATGGTGGTAGGTACTGGGAGCTGTGGGTTCTGGGTGCTGGGCATGTTCGGATGCTGGGCATGTCTGGGTTCTGGGCTTGCCCGGGTTCTGGGCTTGCCCAAGTTCTGGGTGCTGGATGCTGGGTATTTGCTGCTGCGCACTGGGGGTGCTGGGTGCTGGCTATGTCCAGGTGCTGGGTCCTGGGGGTGCTGGGTGCT
>NW_009212271.1:11335-11966 GCF_000690835.1 Fulmarus glacialis
GATGCTGGGCCCGAGGGGTGCTGGGCATGTCCAGGTGCTGGGTCCTGGGTATGTCTGGGTGCTGGGTGTTTGTTGCTGGGTGCTGGGGATGAGCAGGTGCTGGCAGTTCTGGGGGTGTCCAGGTGCTAGGGATGGTGGATGCTGGGGGTGGTGAGTGCTGGACATGGCTGGCTTTGGGGTGCTAGGGGCTGCCCAGGTGCTGGGGGTGCTGGATTCTGGGCATGACTGGGGGTGGGGTGCTGGGGTTTCTGGGTGCTGGAGGTGGCTAGATTTGGGGTGACGGGGGTGCCCAGGTGCTGGGGGTGTTGGGTATTGGGGTTGTCCAGGTGTGGGGTCCTGGGGGTGCCCAGGTGCTGGGTCCTAGGCTTGCAGGGGCACTCAGATGGAGATGATGTTCTCAGTCTCCAGCAAGTTCATGTAGTTGTATCTCAGCTTGGACCGGGGATTCCTTTCTTTGATGCGGTCCCAGATCTCTTCCAGCTGCCCTTGGAAGGTCCTCATGAGCCGCCGGGGTTCTACCTCTGTGAAATGCTGCTATGGGTACTGTTCCAGGAGCCTCTGGGGGACACAGGGATGGGGACCTATCAGGTTCAACCACTTGGCTGATGTGTCTCAAGCCATCTGGGGGGAT
>NW_009212271.1:12121-13378 GCF_000690835.1 Fulmarus glacialis
TGCTGGCACTGGGGACTTTTCAGCCTCCCATGCTCTGCCAAGTGCAGGGGAAGCTGAGGGAGGGGAGCATAGCCGGGGAAGTTGACCCAGCTTGCCAATGGGGTATTCTATACCATGTGATGTCATGCTCAGTATAAAAACTGGGGGAGCTGTCCCCCCCCATTCACAACACGCGGTCTGTGAGTGGTGAGCAGTTGCGTTGTGCGTCACCTGCTTTGTATATTCTGTTATTGTTGTTGTTCTCATTGTTTTTATTACTGTTCTACTTTGTTTTATTTCCATTATGCCCTCCTGAGTCTCTCCCCCATCCTACTGGGGAGGGGGCAGGGGGGTGAACAAGTGGCTGTGTGGTGTTTAGTTTCTGGCTAGGGTTAAACCACAACAGTCTTTTTTGGCACCCAACGTGGGGCACGAAGGGTTGAGAGAACAACAGATTAACTAGAGCGTATTAAGGAATTTACATCTGTTAACTGTTGCTGGTCACAATATTGATTCATCTGTTCTCAATATTAATTTATCTGCTCTTGTTTTTACTGTACCTGTTAAAGATTGGTGTTGGGTTTTGTAGTCTGCTGTGCTCTGCCATGATTAATGATGTTTTGCCTGGGAGATTTGTTATTAAAATGCTGGCATGGGGATTATTTGGTATTTGGGATTTGTACTAAGCTGTTACTGTATCTCGGGTACCACCTCATGGAGACAATTACAATTATACCTCTTCCTCTAAGAGGCTTTTTATGGAGGAAATAGAGAATGGCACCTTCACTATCTTCCTCTATGATGTCGTCTCCTTCGTTAAAATAACTTGTCAGTACCTTAAACATCCCTGGGTAGTTAAGATACACCTGTTCCTTGGGAATACTGTTTTGGTTTTGTCCAAGGTTAATAAGCAATTTAAGAATGTCATCCAGAGATCTGCCCCAAGGCTGGATAGTTATGAGTGGCAGGGTGTGTGGGATAGCATGGGCAAATGCCTAGAACTGGGGGCACCCCCAGTGTTTTGGAACTTCACCCCTGAACAAATGCAGAACCATGAAAAATTAGTAGAATATTTGGAAAAAGTGTGCTGTCACCCTGGCCATTCTAGGGAGACACAAATCACTGCAATGTGCTGGGGCCTGGCCCACGCCTACCGAGCCCTGTTTAACACCACTCAGAACCCCCAAGGGGTAGAAAACATCTCTGCGGCTGATGACAAAGCAACAGGCCCTGTGGCTACACCCCCCCCCCCGGCCAACACCACGACTCCCCCCCCCC
>NW_009212271.1:14324-14598 GCF_000690835.1 Fulmarus glacialis
AGTACCTGAGGGAATTAGCCATGCTGGAGGTGATTTATGATGACCTGAACAACGAGCAATTACCCAAAGATCCAGATGAAGTCAAACGCACCCGACTCATGTGGTGGAAGTTTGTACGGAGCGCACCAGTGTTACGTGTAAACTCATTGGCAATAATGACCTGGAAAGACGGAGAGGATCAAAGGGTGGATGAATTGGCTGGCCAACTCCAGCAATATGAGAAAGTCTCTCTTCCTCCCTGCGGGCTGTGTCTGTGCTGTGGAGAAACTGTCTC
>NW_009212272.1:0-3247 GCF_000690835.1 Fulmarus glacialis
GTGGCCAGCTGGGGTTAAACCACGACAAAGAGAACAATAAAGAAATCCCATAATTGAAGGGGGAGAAAAAAAGAGGTTCTGAAAATCTGAATTCTCAGTGTAGTAAATCTGATCCCCAAAAGGACCTCTCAAAAAAGCACCTTTCAAGCTGACCCTACAGAACTTCAGAAATTTAGCATGCAAGATATATTTCCTTAATGTTTTGGGTTTTTTCAGTTGCCCTGAGCATGCTTAAGGATGCAAGGTTTGTGTTATTTGCGTAGTGCTTAAAAAAAAAAAAGGCAAAAAGGAATTTACATGTGCTTTAAGGTCAGAAGATTTTTTAGACGTAAGAAAGATCAACAGCAGAGCCCTTGAATTCCAGTCACTGTAAATGTCTTAGAGAAATCTTTAAAACAATCCATAGATACAGTTGCTACTGTGCCATAGTAAGAAAGGATTTTATTAACAAGAAACAGGAATAATTTTTTTCCATTTAAACAGTAACTCACTGAATGACACAATAGTGATCTATTTACCCATCTGTCAATCCATCTACTTACCATCCTTCTTAATACACTTTACTGCATTAAATCTCAAACATATGTGAAAAAAGATGATCATGCAAGAGACTGTATACATGAAGAATCATGCTGTCCTTTCCAAATAAATTTCCTAACAACTACAGCAACTAAAACCAAAATTCTTGAGTTTGATGCATAATTTGAATGTCTCAACCTCTATTACAATATTTATCAAGGTTTTTGTCACAGTAGCATATGAAGAGTCTAGGACAAGAGCCCTGGACAAAAGTCTAGGAATTAGTGGAACATGGCCTCAAATGTGTTACTAGTATTTTTCATTTCCTGAGAGGTTCAATACTTTAGAGCTACAGAAAGATAAGATTGGGCAACTTTCCAGTTCTTCCATTTCATCTAAAAGTCTGTGTACGATTTTCTGCATGTTCAGTGCTGAATATTCAGTGCTCAATGTTTTTGTCCTTTCAGAGAGTTCTTATTTTGACTTTTTTCTTCCTGTTTCAGTTTATAAGATAGTTTATGTTGGTATTAAGAGTTATCAGAACAGAATTTAAAACAGGGCAATAGAACCAAATGATTGTATAATGCTAATTCAGGAATGTTTTCCGATTCAGCTTTTGCATATAATGTCCTTTATTGCCTTTGTGTTGTTTTTTTTCAGAGGGTATCTTTCTGCCTTTTCAATGCATACAGGAAACACTGAAATACATGGTACAGAACCACAAAATCACAGGATGACAGAATTGTTGAGGGACCTCTTGAGATCACCTAGTCCAGCTTCTCCTCTGAGATATGGTTCAAGCCCTCAGTCATCTTCATAGCCCTTCGCTAGACTCACTTTGCTGTGTTTATGTCTCTGTATTATGGGGGAGTGCAGCCCAGCCCAGATGTGTTTCCCTGTCTCTGAGTAGAGAGGAAAGATCCTGCCCAGGAGGCTGTTGGCCTTCCTTGCTGCAAAGGTGCATGGCTGGCTCGTGGTCAACCTGGTGTCCATCAGGCACCCCACGTCCTTCTCTGCAAATTTGCCCTCCAGCAAGTTGGTCACCAGCCTGTCCTAGCACAGGGGGTTATTCCTCCCCAGGTACAGGATTGTGTTTCTTCTTGTTTAGCTTTACGAGATTCCTGCCAGCCCATTTCTCCAGCCTGCTGAGGTCTGTCTGGCAGAACAAACATTTGGTGTGTAGAACATTCCTTCCAGTTTTTAATCACCTGTAAACTTGCTCAGGGTGCAGTCTGTCCCAGCTTCCAGGTCATTCACGAGGACATTAAACAGTGTATTGGCCGCAGTATTGACCTCTTGGGTGCTTTACTAGTGACTGTGTCTCGGCTGGACTTTGTGCCACAGTTCAGCCAGTTTTCAATCCATCATACTATCCTCTTATATAGTGTGTGTTTCATCCATTTGTTGATAAGGATGATATTGGAGACAGTGTTGAAAGTCTTACTAAAGCCAAGGTAGACTGCTCTTCCCTCATCCACTGAGTCAGTCATCTCGTCACAGAAGGCTACCGGGTTGGTCATGCATGATATTCCTTTTTATGAATTTGACTGACTATTTTGAGCCATCTTCTTGTCCTTAGCGTGTTTGGAAATGACTTCCAGGATGATTTGTTCCTTCACCTACCCAGAGATGGAGGGGGGGACTGATCAATCTATAATTTATAAGATCCTCCTTCTTTTCATGCTTGGAGACAGGAGTGGCATTTCTTTTATCCAGTCCTCAGGAACCTCCCCTGGTTGCTGTGACCTCTTAGAAATAATTGAGAGTGGCCTCACAATGACATCCATCAGCATTTATGACTGCAAACCGGATTTGTGTCCAGTTTGTTTCAATGATCCCTAACCTGATCCTCCTCCACTGAGGTTGTTTTCCTTGCTCCAGACTTTTTTAATGGTCTCAGTGACCTGGGATTCCTATAAGCTGGTCTTCCTGGTAAAGATTCAGAAAAAGAAATCATCCAGTATCTTGGTCTTTTCCATAGCTTTTGTCACTGGATGTTGTTCTCCATTCAGCAAAATCCAAAAGATTGGACAATCTTCATTGTGCTGCTGATATGTCCGTAGAAACCTCTCTTTTTGCCTTTCAGGTCTATCACCAGATCCAACTCCACATGGGTTTTAGCTTTTCTATCCCCATCTCTGCATGCTCTCTTAGTATCTCCATGTTCCTCCTCTGTCCCTGCTGCCACCATAGAAGTCTGTGCCTTCTTTTTATATGAGAGTTTAATGAGGAGCTCCTTCTTCAGCACAGGCCTCTTGCTGCTCTTGCTTGATTTCCTGCATGTTGGCATGGACCATTTTTGAGCTTGCAGGAGGGGACCCTTGAATATCAACTCCCTCTCCTACCCTTTTTACCTCTGGGCTGTATTCCATGGGATTCTTCCAAGCAGGTCTGTGAACTAGCTGAAGATTTAGTTTTAAAAGCTCTTGTGCAAGTTAGAGATGGTACATAGGAAAAGTTTGTAAGCTTTTGGGTGTTTGCCTTTTTTTTTTTAAGTTAGTAGATGGCTTTATTTCATTTTATTTTTCCCTGGATGAACAGTGGTAATTATTGGTAATGGAATGTTGCTAACAAGCACAAGGAAAAATGTTGTAAAATAGTGGAGCACAGAAACAAGAGTTTCTGAGATCAAACTACTAACTTCTGACCACTTAATTTAAGACCAGGAAATGAGAACGTTTAGGCACGTATGGACTGTCTTTTTTTAACTCATATATTTACTTAAAAA
>NW_009212273.1:0-4856 GCF_000690835.1 Fulmarus glacialis
GCCTCCAATCTTGACATCACTGATTAGCTTACTTGGGTTGGTGACCATCAGGTCTAGTATCGCATCCCCTCTGGTAGGGCTGTCTATTACCTGGCTTAAGAAGTTATCCTCAATGCATTCCAGGAGTCTCCTGGATTGCCTACAGCTTGCCGTGGTACTTTTCTGGCAGATGTCTGGGTGGTTGAGGTCCCCCAGCAGGACAAGAGCTTGCAAGCACGATGCCTCCTGTAGCTGGAGTAAGAAGGCTTTGTCAATAGGCTCCCCTTGATCAGGTGGCCTGTAGTAGACACCAACCACAAGGTTCCCTTTGTTGCCTCCGTCTCTAATTCTTAACCATAAGCTTCTTGATGTAGAGGGCAACCCCTCCGTCCCTCCTTCCTCGCCTATCCCTTCTGAACAGCTTGTAGTCATCGATAGCCGCACTCCAGTCATGGGATTTGTCCCACCAAGTTTCAGGAATGGCAACTAGGTCGTAGCTTTCTAGCAGCACAGTGGCTTCCAACTCCTCCTCTTTGTTGCCCATGCTGCGTGCATTGGTGTAGAGGCACTTCAGCTGGGCTGTTGGCCATGTCACCTTCTTAGAGGAACACTCCTTAATTCCGTTGAGGTATTTCACTGGTGTTTCCCTGTCAGTTCCTATTACCTCAGGAGCCCCGGCTCATCTCTGTAAGATTTCAAGTGTGCTGCAGTGTAGCCAGCACGTCTCAGAGCAACAGGCTGAGGGCCCATGCTAGCACTCTGTCCCGCTAACCTTGGCGTGTCATCCCATAGCTTGTCACCGGAATGCCTAATATTATCCCCCTCGCCCTTCAAGTCTAGTTTAAAGCTCTGTCAATGAGCCCCGCTAACTCATGAGCAAAGACCCTGTTCCCCCTTTGAGAAAGGTGAATCCCATCTGACGCCAGCAGGCTTGGTGCTGTGTAGGCCATCCCATTATTGAAAAACCCAAAATTGTGGTGGTGACAACAGCCCAAGCGTACTGTATTAATAAAGGAGAGAGGAAAAAATAACCTGTGCTCCAGACTCCCTTACCAACCGTCCCAAGGCCCTGAAGTCTCTTTTGATTGCCCTTGGACTATGCGTTGTGGCTTCATTGCCACCCACATGGAAGAGCAGTAATGGGTAATAGTCCTAGGGCGGTAATAGGCTAGGAAGTTTCCTAGTGATGTCCTTAACCCAGGTCCCAGGGAGGCAGCAGACTTCCCTAAGAGGAAGGTCTGTCCAGCATATTGGACCCTCTGTTCCCCTCAGAAGGGAGTCATGTACAACTATAACCCATCTTTTCTTCCTCGTGGAGGTGGTTGTGATACATGGCGTAGGCCTTTCTGACCCTGGCAACACTTCTGGTGTAGATGGACCATCATCCACATCATCCATTGACTGGCCTTCCACATCCTCGTACCTGTTGTAAAGAGGCCCTGGGAAGGTGAGGTGGGCAAGGAGGGGGTTCGCCTGCCACCCCAAGTGTGGACTTGACTCCATTCACTCCTTTCCTTTAAGCTACTGACTTCAGCCTAGCAGGAGAAGGATACAGGATCCCCTTGATCTTGGTTTTTTTTCTGGTGACTGTTCCTCTTTCTGTCTCAGGGAGGGCAGAGCATGGTTCCACCAGTCTATCTCTTTCTCAGACTCCCTGATGCTCCTTAACCTTTCTCCTTTCTCTCGTAGCTCTGCCACCAGGCTGAGCAGATCATCCCCCTGCTCACACCTCACACAGCTGTTCTCACTACTGCCATCCATTACCAGCGAACGGCTCTGGTACTCCCTGCAGCCTGAGACCTGGGTGGCTGCATGTTTTCGTGGGAGCTCTGAGTTGCCACATCCATTCTGGCGAGCGCAGAGGACATAGCTTTCTGCCGGGTGGATACCATAGCTAAGCTCCTTTATTGATGTTACTGTTCTCTGCATCTCTCTATGAGCTGCCTGTACTCTCATGTCAAGACAGTGACTTATATTCTGTTTCAGGTCTTTTTGCATTCTTGACTGACTGTCTCTCACACGTTTTTTCTGTTTCTGCTTCTGCTCAACAAAATCAACAAAGTAACTCACCCAGCTTGCATCAACATGGTTCAAACATGATATTTTCAACACTATTTCCCAAACACAGCATGCTCCTAAACCTGCCCATCTTCTGTTTGTGTGCTGACTTGCAGACAGTAATTTTCAACACTATTTCCCAAACACAGCGTGCTCCTAAACCTGCCCACCTTCTGTTTGTGTGCTGACTTGCAGACAGTCTATGAACTGCCGGTATGGGTGCTGTGAAAGCTGTGTATGAGAGTGGAGGGGTAGACAAATTGTTTAAATGAACCATTAAAGACAGTTTCTTCAAGATGGGATTATGGTGCATTGACAGAGTGGTGGCAAGGAAACATATGTTAAGTGTTACTGTTCTGTTCTGTGGTTAGTGTGATTGTCATCAAGTTCTGTTTCATCTTAACTTTTCTGAGATGCAAATAAGCAATAATATCCAACTTCTTTGCTGTCACTGAATTCACACCCACACCAACTCCACTGCCACCCTAAAACATTAGGTTCTCAATTAAAATATATTTCTGTAAGAGCTCAGTGATTAAAAAAAAAGTACTTTCCCTAAAAATGAGAGATCATAATTCATTCCTACCATTAATAGGTGAAATTTCCAGTTTGATGGGTGCATAAGCATAGGGAGAAAACAAAATTCAGGTTCAATCTTATGTGAATACTTTGTTATTCAAAGCTGTTATTGTCTGGAGACATGAGCACAGAGAGTGCGGGTAATGAAAACAAATTTTATAAATATCATTGCAATTGTAGCTGTACTGAAACACACGTTGTCATCACAATCTCATCTGTTCAGTATGTGTTTAAACTGAGGCAAAGTCCTTGCTGACTTACACTTGGAGTTATGAGATTTGCAGGTGGTGTGAATCACCAGAGAATGCAACCAGTATTTTTATAAACCTTTAGTTTTATCAGGTGGATAACACCCACAAGTACACTCCTATCTACAGAAAAAAGCACAGCTAGGGCAGTGGCAGAACAAACTTTCTGCAGTGATTTGCAGTGTAGAATCACAGGGAAGATTCCCCAAGACAGAAGATAGTTCAATATCCATTGCCCATTCAATCCCTGGCCCCTTTCTGCAGTAATGATAAAAATTATTGCTAAATGTGATGCTTTTTTTTTTTTTCTGATATAGCTTTGCAAATAAACAGATAACTTGTTTTTTTCCTTGGAGTTCTTAAATAAATATCAGATGGTCCTTATTCTCTTTCTACGAAGCTGTGCACAATGTTAATGTTTACGAACAGAAATAAATTTCTCCTCTGTGTAAGATCAGTCCCTGGCACATGTTTCCAAAATGCTATCTGCTTAGCTATCTGTTCAGCTTTGTGACTAGAGGCTAGTCATTTTTCTTTGGAACAGAAAAATTCTTTTTTTTCTTTTTCTGTTTATTGTGTGGCTTTTGGAGAGATGGGGTCACTGATGTCCACGCGTATGTATCTTTTGTGGTCTTAATTGCCACCCTGGATCAAATTAGATTGGATAACTAAAAGATATTGAATGGTTTATAAAATACATTCATTTACAAAGGTGAAATGATGGCAATTCATATGGTGAAGTGACCTGACTGGGATCTATTACATTGCCTCCAACTGAACTACTCTGTCAAATTGCTGATAAGTGTGGCAATTTTGGAGGTGAAACAGACCTTGACCATACCCGGATGCTGTTCCAAAGCATTCAGCAACTCTGATCGGCTGATGTATGGGAAGCAGGTAGCTGTATCCAGCTGAAATGTAAACCGGCAGAAGATGGTTTCTCTAGGGTATGGCCAGAACACTGCACCGCCTGTGAAAGCATTGTGAAATACTTAATGGAGGCAAGTAGTTAATTATTTGTTTTTTGTAAAAAAATGGCAAATCCAGCCACACATGCCCTAGGGCATTAAACTGCTACACAAGGCTAGTTATAATTGAAAGAGGAAGATGTTTCCTAATTAATTATGTAAACAATGCTGCGGCACAACCCAGCCTTATTTTCAGTGATACAACATAATTTGTTGCAGAGTTACATAGTGTAATATAAACTATTATGGAACTTGTATGAAATAAAATACTAAGAATTGAGGAGGATTTATTTCTGTCAGTCTCCTTTCACAGAGACACTAAAACTTTTACTGAAGAAACTTTCCTCCAATCCTGTGTGCTTGATACCAGACCTCAATCTGTTTCTTGCAAGTGTAGCAGGAATTGTCTCTTCATATTGTCATAATTTGCAGCGTCCCAAAAGGTTTGTCTGTAAGACTATTGTATTTACACTTACTGGTTCCATTTAATACTGTCAGATTTGTTTCAATGCGCTTAGATAGAATGCAAGCACAACATAAAATAAATTGTGTGCCAGCAAATAAAGAGTAGGTTTTTGACTACAGAGTTGGGAATGCTGGTAAAAAAACAAGAAGGCAAAAAATGAGGAAATCTAAATGTATAGTATATTTGAGGCTAATCTCTTTTCCAAACTGTCATTTAGGATTTCTTCAAGACTTAGCTGCATTAGTTAAGGCTAGCTCAACAGAGCCCTGCCTTAATAGTTCCGTTTTTCAGAGCAACCTAGTTCTTCTTCATCTAAACACGCTTTAGGGTTTTCATCTTGTCTCCGTGTTCAGTGAATCTTTAGAGGCTTTCCTGGACTTCTTGAAGGGGGTCCATCTTATGAGTCCAATATTCGGGTTCCTCGTGTTGTTGTTTCACACCAGTCTTTCCTCACCACGTGAGCTGGATCTTGTACTGGCTGTCATTTCATGATTATCTCGAACTCCTGGTTGCTGTTACTGACTACCAAAAGGAAGAGCACAGCACATTCACTCTTTC
>NW_009212273.1:4887-13504 GCF_000690835.1 Fulmarus glacialis
CCCAAGGGAATTTCACCTCATCTCTACATTTACAACAGAAAAAAGCTGTTACCACTGTACATTAGTAAAAACAGTTGTCACTCAAAGCTCATAATAGTTTTATATCTTAAAGCTACGTCTGTAAGTACCAGTGCAGTGAGGCAAAGAGAATTTAAGGCAGATGTACAGGATCCCAAAGTAAATCAGTGGCACAGCTATGAACAGAGGCAGCTCTCTTACCTGTTACAGGGCTA
Organism: Fulmarus glacialis; assembly: GCF_000690835.1. Classification (NCBI taxonomy): domain Eukaryota; kingdom Metazoa; phylum Chordata; class Aves; order Procellariiformes; family Procellariidae; genus Fulmarus; species Fulmarus glacialis. The sequence goes on from NW_009212273.1 coordinate 5,121, forward strand.
TCCTTCCCCCTTTCTATCAATGCTGTCAGTGCTGATGTTGATACCCAGTTACAAACAGAAGCATGTGCGTCTGACTTGCGTGGTTGTTGCCCTCTTAACAGTTGGCCCAGCTTGAGAATATGAAGACCTGTTCAAGAAGTATTAAATATAGAGGTGTCATAAGCCTTGTTCTTCACAACTGTACTCTGACCCACTCACGGTTTCTGTTATTTGTTCTTTTACCTTAGTCTAAACATCTGTTGCAGATCTGATTCCTAACTAGTAGAGATACTGCGTCCGTGGGGAGAAATGCTTCACTTATAATCACGTTTTATAGTTCTCTTTGTGGTTTATTCTGGCACTTTGACTTGTCATAGTTGAATAAATTGAGTTCTGTAGAGTGCTCTTGTAAAATGCCACACTTTTGATTTTAAATGTGCTTCAGTGTGATGAATGCAGCATTAGAGTGGGATGCAGAGTAATGCTTAGATTTGTGGATTGTAGCTCTAGGTTTTATTCTCAAGCCTCTCACCAGATTATTATATAAATCATGGATAGGTCATTTTCAGGATTTCTACTCCTGCATTCCATATTTGTAAAAGAAATGTGTTTTACCTAAACAGCGGGTCTGTGTTGACCAGCTGTTTGAACAGCTAGGCAGCAGGCATTCTGTAACATGTCATAGAATGGTTGTTCCACTCATATACTAATTACCCAACTGCTACCTTGTACTTCCATCATCTTTTTATCGAGACAAATGCTTTCCTGGGTTGTAAATTGTCTAAAGAGAAATCATTGTTTTAACATGTATTTATGTGGTGCGTGTCATAGTGAGCTTTCATTTCTTGGGTGAAGCAAGCAGAAGAAAAGTTATTACTAGAACACAAACATAAAATAAAGTTAAGATCGTGCTTTGAGATCTTTGAATGAAATATGCTGAGGGTTATTACAGCTGTTTTCTTTCCAAGAAAACATTATCAAACAGTATTATTTTTATGGGCACTTTTATCTGCTGTACTTTAAAAGCAGGCAGTGATTACCAGTGTGTCTGAATCCATCAGTTAATGGAGGAAACTAAAGGACATGAGCAAAAGGCATGTCTCCATTAATGAGGTCTGAGGTAAAGGTTCCAAAACCTACCGAAATTTAGGAAGGGCATGTTTTGCTCTGAAGTAGTTTACCTTTTGAGGAGTTTGCTTGATAATGAATAGTGGCTTAATAATAATTAAGCTGATAGTAATTCAGAATTAATATCTGAAGTAGGTTTAATGACTAATAAAAAGGGACTGTTGTGTACGTATTAAACCTGGAATAGCATATCTGATGCATCTCTAATACCTGAACTAGGTTTAACAACTAATAAAAAGGGGCTGTTGTGTATGTATTAAACCTGGAATAGCATATCTGATACATCTCTGTGTTTTAGGCAGCTAATGACTTTTTCCATCAAGTCCGGAGATGCATTTGTTTGTGAAATAGTTTTATATCATTTGGAAGTTTGAGAAAAAAATTGTAGCTGATATGAGGGAAGAAATCTGGAAAGCTGAAATGCTGAAAAGGCTATAGATATGATACTACATTACGAGGTTCTAGGTGTCATATGTAGGAGTACCCCATGTTTTGTTTTAACTAGTTAGTTCTTAAAGGAGTGTATCAGGGAAGCTAGTTTCCCATATTTTCTTAGGAAAGGGAGGAAGGGAGGCAATGCATCTAATTTTCCTAAAGGAAAAATAAGAGTTTGAATGAGCATTAATTACAATATTTGAAAAAACTGTTTTTCAGATAATCGCCTTTGATGAACTTCGGACAGACTTCAAAAGCCCAATAGATCAGTGCAACCCAGTCCACGCAGTGAGTACAACCAGTGGCTTGCTAAGCAACAGCTACTAAAGAAAGGGGGAGGTACTGAGCTGTCAGTGAAAGTATGAGTGTGGAAATGAATGTAGAGTCTGTTCTGAAGTTAACTGTAGTTTGGAAAATTGATTTATTGGGCCAGTCTTAGGAAGCCAGATGGTGACGCTTTATGCTAAAAGCTTTCCTTTTTGCTGAAGGAGGCAGGAAAATAATTTGGAAGTTCAAAAACTGAAGGATATATAATGTGATGCTAATGCTTTCTTTTTATCTTTTCATTCTGTGGCACAAGTTTTCCTTTTTGAAATAATTTGCTTTCTCTGCATTCAAACATGGGATGACCACCTTCTCCCATACTGTCTGTATCAATGAGTCAAAAGCTTGAAGGGATTTGATAAGAGCTGCATTCCTAGACCTCCCTGTCCCATGGCAGGGCCCTAAATTCTCCTGTGCTTTAAGAGTAAATAACACATTCTGCTGCATCTGCTATGGAAAAGGTTAAATATCACCCTGGGACTGTAAACTCAGTTTTACCTAATGAACCAAAATGCAACCCAGATTTAAGCATATGAAAATTCCTCTGTTAATTAAAGCTGTAATCTAGGGTGATTTAGCTGACTACAGTTAAAAATGTATCATATTTGTACCACCAGAACTGAGAGCAGAACTTGGCTCCCTGTCATCTCACTGGGAATTACAATGATTATGACAGGTGCTGAATTTGACCTCTACAGAGTATCAAGTTATTGAATTGCCTGCAAATGATAACCAGATTCAGTAGCTAGTACTTTGCCATTTAATCTTGTTTCATAACTCAGCAGAGGATTTGCGGTACTGCTTAGACCACTGATGATTTTAAGCACAATCTTTTCATGAATCTTCGACTAAGAAGACTTGTTTACTGTTCACTAACACATAAGCAAAGAATGAAAACAGAAGAAAGAAATTATATGAAGAAATCCTGTAGAGGACTTCAATGGAAGTAATCTGGTTTTGAATTTAATGGAAGTAATCTGATTTTGAATTCACTTTATCTGTTTTTACTTCCCATCTTGAGAACTGCACACAAGAAATGTGTATTTATATGTGCCAAATTCCAGTAATTTGTTCTCTTCCTAAAACTTGTAAGATGCTCCATGGAGATAATTTGCTTTTATTTTAAAATGGTAATGGAATTGGTCTCCAGGATAAAAAAAGTTAATAAGTTCCTGTTTCAATCATATTAGTGGTGTAATCAAAAAGTTAATCTTAGAGTTTCCAGTAAAACACAGCAAAGTATTCTGTGATCAGTTGACATATTTGACTCTCTTCTATGAAACTTTCCGTGATAACTCAAGCAATAATCTCAGATTGCTTTCTTCTGCACAGTAAACATGTTGATGCCTTTTATATTGACATAAAAGGAAGATTTTTAGCAGGTATTTTTTATTTCTTATATCTTTGGTCAAGTGTATTTTCATTTTTCCCTATGCATAGTTGCTCGTGCCCATATTCCATTTATTTGGTGGGATAGTTTTCTTTATTGCACTATAAGAATGTCTGATGTTTACTCATGTATCTTCCATAATGTTTTCAAGACAGAGGGTAGAGCCTTTTTGACAAGAGAAGGCTGAATTAGGGAGAAATCAGAGGCAAAACCAATGGCAGTACTGAGAATTTAATTCAAATTTCCTCGTTCACACTCTATTACCTACAGTTCAAAGATAGACTTCCTACGTCTCCAAGGCCAGCTGCAGTTAGGCATCTGTCCTCTAAAGGGAACTGCGAGGATTATCTTTCCCTCTCCACTTACCTCCTGCTAAAGGCAAAAAAGCTTTCTGCAGCTTCAGAGGCACATCCACTCATATCCTTTCTCATGTTTGCACCCGTGAGTCTAAAATTTCTGATCTCTTTTAGATTACAGACACCAGAGAGAGGCACAATATTTGTCTGGTGCCTATCAAGCTTCCACTGTCTCACTGTCTCTCCAAAATGATCCTTTTTTTAAAAACGGCTTAAACTGGGGGACAGGAAAGGAAAAGAGACATTTCTTTGGAGAATAGAAATAAAACTCAAACTTGGAGCAAATTTAAAACATTTGAAGAGCAAAAAGCTTAGGGAGAGTTGGCTTCTCACATTGGTATATTACATTACCTGTTTAAAAAAGGTCGTTGTTCAGAATATTTTTTCCCATGTCTAAATGAAAATGTTACCAGATAGTCTTCTGAGGAAACAAAACCACTCTGCCTTCTGCAGTGTAACCAACAGTAGAATCTTTCACAGTAACTCCAGTGATGTGGTTATGCAGAGTGAAATCTGATTTTACTAGTGGATTTCTCATTTTTGAGAAAATGTCTTTGACTTGTCTTCTTTCTATGAATCGAGCTTAGTGCATCTTTTGAGTTACAGTGCTTAATTACAGTGACTTTCAGTATTTATGAATGCATCTGTTGTTTGAAGTGGCATTTCTAGGACATTTCAGATATTCTTCACTAATGGGTTAAATTCTAATATCACATGTTGCTGAGGCACCCTCTCAGTGATAGAGGAAGGGCTGCCATACCAACTTCGTAGTTGTTTTTCCCATTCAGAATTATCTTGAAGCCAGAGGTTGGGAACCTGAAAATGCAAGACCAAGTCTCTGTGATATAGATTGGCACCATTGGTTAGAACCACAAATGCTGACTTAAAAGAAGTTGCAGCCTCTGGCTCAAGGCTAACACAGACTTAAATCCCCTGTTTATATTGTTCACTCAGTAACAGATGAAAAAATAACTTATTGGGACTTTGAAATGAGTAAATCATTTGGCTTGCAAGCAGTAGGTAAGAAGTGAATACTATCGTTTCAGATTAATAATGTGTGTTGCTTCCCTGGAGCCATTAATTATGATCTTGACCCATTGTAATTGTAATATATTGTCTTTAATTTATAACACCAGCTAATCTCCTACCTTTTTCCCACTTTTTCTTGACAGAGAGAGCGGCTAAGGAATATTGAGCGTATTTGCTTTCTCCTGCGAAAGGTGAGCATAAAAAAGCCTAGAATTTGTGAAGTTTATGAGAATTAAAGCCATCAAGTGGCGATGTGCGTTCATTTGCTCTTTGAATGATCCCCACACTCCATTGATGAAAGGCTGGATTCTACTGCAGAAGTGGAAGTCATGATGACCTTGTGAGGACAGAGTAAGACAAATTATAAAAGGTTAACCTAGAGGATTTCTGGATAAGAACTAAAGCTTCAGAACACCAGCCCATTCATTTTAGAACATGCGTTTCGAAGGCGGTGGTTCGTTTTGCAGTTGCAGCTTGAGGTGCTTTTATAGCCTTATCAGCTGATGATATTGGTGTAGTACAGGGTTTAGAAATACCCTTTTTTTGAACAGTGGCTTACTTTTTGGTAAACTAAACATTTCATTAGCTACATATTTAAAGTTTAAGTTTTTCAACTGGCTGAATAGAAAAGTTGATACAGTATTTATTTTAATTTGACACAAGAGAGATGCTGAGTGCCTCAGTTTCTGAGGGATTTGAAGGACCTGATAAATTGTAGGATTGATACATTCATGGGTTACTTATCTGTAGCTTGAAAGAGGGTTTTCATAAACACTCATTGTTCTCCTGACTCTGTCCCGTTGAAGTCCAAATAATCATAGTTCCAAACTATTTTATTCTATGTATTCAAGTTTCTATAAATTGCCTTCAGCAGAGTAGTAATGGAGCCACCTAAATTATTCTGCATTTTTGCTTAGAAAGGTTATCACTGAAGTGTGGACTGCTGACTGCATCCTAATCAAGCTAAGAACTAAATTCAGATACGGTTTTAAGAAACTGATGGCCTCATCCTTAGAGGTTTTGGAAGAGCCAGTGCTAGGGATTATTGGTTTGGGGTGATCCAAAGGCGTAACTGTGACTCCATGCAGAATCTATGAAGTGTCATTCTCTGATCAGTCAGAACCTGAGTCGTATCTGTTTGGCACCATTATGAGCATGTGACTGTTAGGAGCCACATTTAAGTACTTACTTAGCCTGTTTATGACACTAGGGATATGAAAATAAGCGAAAATACTTATCACCGATAGCTTTCCATTTTATCAAATAGGCAGCCAGCCAATTTCAAGCTGTGTCCTGGTTTCTTTGACGTAAAGCAACTGGTGAGTGGTAATGTATTAATATATGTGAGCCCCATGAGAATGCCTTGCTTGCATCAGTGTTTAATTTTTATTGAGCCTCAGCCTCACTGTGAATAGCAAAATGGGAGCATTTTGGCTAATTACAGACTCTGTATTCATAAGGGATTGGCTTGCTTCTGGTTCACTTAAACAGTTTATTAATTCAGCCTCTTCTTCAAAGTTCTTTGGGGACACGTTTTAATTGAGAAGAGGAGGTGCAATAACTACAGAGATTTGTAGTCTTCAAATCTGACAATCACTAAAAATAGCTTTAGTTTATGTAGTATAAAGGATTCACTGTTGGGGAAAATTCTGGAAAAACAGTAAAGAATTGAGTGCCAGCTATATAGATACAGGAAAATAGCAGTTAGGATGCTTTCAGCAAGCACTAAATATATCCCCCATTGTAACATTGTGTGGGTTTAGGTCTGTTTCTCTTTCTATGAAATAACAACGTATCTGTTTTCCTATGTCTTGAGGTTGGATAATTCTTTTAAAGGGCTTTGAAAACAGTAGTATCTTGCTATTTCTGACATTAGAACTTATGTCATAAATAGACATTAAGAACTTAAGATCTGCTGTAAATCTTTTTTAAGGAAGTTATTGGTGGGCTATAAAAATATGTTTGGTTTCATTATATCCTGGGTTCAGAAGGGGTTCTTGGAAATTATTAAATGGGCATACAGTATGTCATATAAATCTGATCCCAGGGGGCAAAGAGTTTCTTAAGGATGGATTTTCGGTTTTATCGCCAAAATACTTGGAGAAGATTATTAACAAACTGTGACCAGGTGTGTGATATGTCACCAGATATTATATGACTTATTATTTACGTTTTCCAAAATAGAATGGAGGATGTAATTGTTCTGCAGCCAGGCATTTGCTGATGTTTGGTTTGGGGAAAATGTTTCTATATCATTAAAAAAAGTAGGTATCACGTGAAGCAGATATATGTGGTGCTGGCATGTGTACATGCATGACACATAGGTCCAGGTTTTTATGGTGCTATAGAATTAGAATTAGATCAGCCTAAGTTGTCTGGTCACTGGAGAATGATTGATTATGTATAAAGAAGCTATGAACTTTGTATAGCCATGGTCAAATCTCTTCTATCCTGAAGTAAACGAGAGGAAGGACTTATTTTCTGAAGCCAGCACAAAGTGAGGTTCTCTCAGGATACAGGTTTCTCGTTTCATTCAGTAGTGTGTTTTGGGGGCTTATAGTGTGTATATATATATGGGTGCACGTGTGTGCTTGTTAAACTGTTGAATGTCTGCCAACGTCCATTGTGTGGACATTGGTGTGTCATACAAGTGTTACATGATTCACATAGGACGTACGCTAGTTTTGGTGAATGCTGTGGAGTTTGTACCTGTGCTCTCTTTTTTGCTAAATTGCCTTTGTTTCTCTGAGGATACGATTAGGTTACACACTACAATGCTGTACAGAGAAACACAAACTAGTTGTGAATGAGCTGTCTTGAGCTGGTGGAAGCCGTACAGTATGCAGCAGTACAGGCTTCTTGGGCTCATTAGCCCTGCTGAGGAGTGGGATAGGTGAGGTGTGCCATATAGGTCTACCATGATTTTTGAGATTAAATATTTTGGTGGGGTTATTAAAATATATTCAGTTAATGATGACAGCAATATTACATAATTGTAATTGCAGTTGTATTTCAAGAAATCTACCTACCTGATTGATTCCTGTTGGATATACTTATTTTAGCACTAAGGACAATTAGGAATTTCCCAGATTAAAACGCGGTCTATTTCATTAATCAACCACTGTAATATTATTACTTTACCTTTGAGGAAATTTAAATTAATTTCTGATTAGGTTATGCATCATAATTTTTGAATTAATCTGATAAATCCTTACTGGGGAGGAGAGTTGATTGAACTTGCTTTCTGCTCAGCGAACGTATTTCAGACTTCAGTTTGCTCATGCCAAATACTGCTGAACAATATAAGTGACCTTTCTCAAATTATCAGCAAATACTTGTTTTTAAACCCCATTAAGCTAAAGTAAAACTGATTTATGAACAGCAAAACTAGTTCTGGAGCTTACTGGGATGGAATTGAGGTAGATAAGACTTTTACTCATTTTTCTGCTGTAGTGGAGCATTTTAGTTAAGTTAGGCATAAAATTCGTAAAACTGCAAGTGTAAGAAAATATTGTGCCAGAACTCAATCCTTTTTCTTGATTTTATTTGGTTGTTTTTTTGGGTTTTTTTGCAAGTTCTGAAGGGGTGATTGGAAGAGAGCAAATTCAGCAAGAAATCTAACCACAGGCAAGGTGACATTAATCTCAAAGATGTTTCAGACGAACTTGAATTGTCTTGAAAAATACAAACAAATACACAGACAAAAAACCCTTCAGGGACAAATTTGAATAACCAAACTTAGC
>NW_009212273.1:13548-33804 GCF_000690835.1 Fulmarus glacialis
GTAGATTGTAAATCAAGAGCTGGGGTGTTTTAAAAAAAAAAAACGCCCAAAACCTCTTCACGTAATCTTTTTTGAAGCAAGTTTTAATGTTCTAGTTAGGAGGTTGGGGGTTGCCAGTGCTTCGTCTGTTCTAGTCCTTCTGTCACTGTGGTTTCCAGTGGAGCTGGATCTGCGGTAGTAGTGGTGTTTACCAGATTCAATTCTGGTTTTTACTACTCAGCAAAAATAAAATAAATCTATCTTCGCCCAAAACCTCTTCACGTAATCTTTTTTGAAGCAAGTTTTAATGTTCTAGTTAGGAGGTTGGGGGTTGCCAGTGCTTCGTCTGTTCTAGTCCTTCTGTCACTGTGGTTTCCAGTGGAGCTGGATCTGCGGTAGTAGTGGTGTTTACCAGATTCAATTCTGGTTTTTACTACTCAGCAAAAATAAAATAAATCTATCTTTTGTATTTCATAGTATATATCCTAATACACATCACAGTTATGTTTTACTATATTTTGGTAAATAACCGAAACCAATGTTACTTTAAAGAGCTATTATAGAAGACATTCCATTCAGACTGAGATACTGTAAATAAAATGTAAAACCTAGTGAGCATAGTATGTAATTCCAGACACCTGAATGTCTGCATACAATTTTGTTTTGGTATGTTCCCATATTTAAATATTCTGTAAAAAAGTCAAAATTACTTACATGTACAAAAGTAACAGTAATTCAGAGGCATGAGTAGTCAGAAGCTTGAAGAGTTGTGGGTTAACACCACAGGTTCAACTGTAGACAGAGCATTCCAAGGAAGAAGATAAGGCTTGATCCTGTGTCTGTGTCATGCCTGTTTGTCCGTGTTGAATGCACATACTCAAAGCTTGAAAAAAACCCATTATATGTTCAGTGAAACATTACTGAGCTCACTGGATCAGCTAACAGCGAAACAGTTAGTGTTTTAGCTTTTCCTTAATAGCAGATGAAAATAGTATTTTCTGAGTATGGAGGTTCTTGTACTTTACATGTAGATAAATATTGTGGAAAGTCAGCATTCTAAAAAAGTAGCCCCATCTTTCCTTGTTTATCCTTTTTCAGCTGACAGTTTCTTTCCTGCATATTTTGGATGAAGGAGACTGACCAATGTGCACTAGAGTGATTGCCATATGAAATCATTTTTGTACTTGGACTTTGTAAGGTTCTAGACCTTCACCTACCAGTAGCTCCTACCATTCTCTGCATGAAGCAGCTCCAGTGGACATACCCCTTTGGAGAGTGTCAGGTGTCACAGTAGCTGATTTCAATTGACTAAACATATTCTTTTCTTCTTGATAAATTTGCTGGTTATTATGATGATCACTCCGTTGTTCTGCCTCATAGTCACTGGCAAGCCTGAGATAACGTGATGGATTTTAAGTGTGTGTTTCTGGGTATGTCCATTGATTGCTTCGTCGTGGATTTAGGGATTTATAGATGTGTGACATTCTTTTAGCTAGTCTGCAGGCTAATAGTCATTAGCAGATTACTTCTGTAAGCCTATAGCATGGTTCATTAAAACGCTTAATGTAAGGTTATATAAGCAAATTTAGCAAATGTGATGTATAATCACAAGGAATTTTTAAAGTGGTGTGTATCCATCTGTATGTAAGAACGAATCATACTTTCTTTCTGGGGTTGAAAAATCTCATAGGCAGAAACTACAGCAATAAGACAATTAGTTTGTTGCAGAACTGGGAATAGCAGCAATATTTTTACCTTTTGTAGTGCTATACATTTTTTACAACCTCAGTAAAGATGTTTTAATTCCTCATTTAGTTAGACTTGACAGAAAAAAAAAATGTTGCAGCATAGCCACACTAGAGGGATAAGTCTGCAGGGTAAATACATACCAGGTTTGTGGTATGCATTATGCATTATATTCAGCACCTTCTAACCGGTAGTCAACATTTTGTCTTTGAAGTTTAGGTGCTTGTGTTATCTGAGAGGAAAACAGAATTTTTAATCTAGTCAAAAGGTATTTTTGGACTGTGGAAATAGCAGTGGTATTCTGCCTTGAAGGACAAAGAGGCTGATGTATCCAGAGTTCTGATAAACTGCTGCTGTCACAAAGATCACAAAGGGAACAAAAAATGGCACCATGTGACATTTTTCCCGTTAACAGTGATTGTTACAATGATGGAGCACATGAACTTTGTCCACTCTCGTTAGAGACCAAAGAGTTCATCATTGTTACTGGTTTCTCAGTACACGTTGTATTTCTTGATGTATCTAATGCTCTCTCTTTTCATACCTCATCCAAATGATGAAACTGCTGAGTTTTGACTAATCATCTGGGCAGCAGGAAAACTGTCAGGAGACCTTTCCTACTGAGTGACTGGAAGCCTAAACCCTAATCAAGAGACAATGTGGATAACTTCTGAAGAATGAATATAGAATTACGTATACAGAAAACACACTGCAGGTACCCAGGTAGTTATTCAATACTTTGTCTCCCTATGACTCAATGCAATACAGAAGCTTCTACCCAAGCAGGCATTGCTGTGTATAAAATGATTTAAATAAATACTACGTATTTTTAAAATTATTTTTATTATCTCAAATACTTTTTTTTTTCCTCCAATCTTTGCACTGCAATTCAGTGGTTCAAAACAGAGTTGGTTTATATCAAAAAGCTTTCTGAATGTCCCTGGATTTAGGAAGGGTTTGACTTCAAGTTTGACGTTCGTGCTTATCATTCATCTCTAAGATTGAACTACAACAAAAGCAGCTGTAGTAGCCCTCTGTGGGCATTCTCGTTCCCTCCTTGACGTTGACAGCTTGGAGCAATCTCTGTTTATTGCTCTGAGATGAGAAATGTGTTGATATTCAAGCATAAACCCATGTGGAATAGGCCTGGACTTAGATTTGGATTTGAAGTTCTTATAATTTAGACACCATTTAGATAAGAACTGTGTAGTGCGTTGTTGGTGGTTATGACCAAATATGTCTGAATTTGTGTAGAAATTCCCAGTGAAACTCAGGAGAAACAACAAAGGTCAAACTCTGAGTAGAATGAGGGGAAGAAACACAAGTTTTTGATTAGGCAATTCAGCGCATGTCTTTGTAGCACTTCACTTGAGCTAGTAATGCTTTATTCCTTGGAAAATCGTCATTTTCTTCCCTTTGGTCTGGCCATTACTGGGAGAAGACTGTGTCATGAACGAAAGTGGCTGGTACATATTTCCAAGAAGTCGGAGTGCCTTTTGATTGGATCACAGTCTCATCTCTAGTTTTATCCAGGTCTGAACTTTCTATTAACTGGCCTGATAAACAATATGAATATGAAACAGTTGTTAAGTAATCCTTTTTTTTAGAGGTTTAAACATATGATCTATTATTGGGACTACAGTGATATTCTGAATGAACATTATCATATGAAAAATCTTCACATTTTAAAGGTGTCTTCAGTAAATTCAAAAGGGTGGTTTCAGGATGTTCTATTTGTCCTCTTTCTGGAAGAAAATATAATACAGGAGCAAATCTGCTTTTGTTGTGATTAGGTGGATATTCTGCTGTCTTATGTTTTGCCACTATTTGAATTTTGCATTCTTTTTTTATTTCCTTAGTTGGATACTTTGATCTTTTAAAGGCCTTATTGTGCTTCAGCCAAAGATTCTTTTCGGCAAGACTTGGCTCTCCTATTATATCTTCATTAGTGTTTGTGTTACAGCAATACTTCCAGACTCAAGTAAAGAATAAAACCTTATTGTGCCAGGTGCTATAAAAAACACATGGTAATAAATATAAAGAGCATTTGTTTACACTCACAAGACATGTACGCAACAGGAAGGGAAAGGTTGCGCAGCTGATCTGATGATAGAAAACTTGTTTTCAGAGAGCTACTTAGTTTTCTTGTTAGCAGGCATAGTTTGAATGTCTTAGTTTTAATTGAAGCTAAAAATGCTTGCTGTTTTTGAGGGGTCTGATGGATCATTGAGTTAATAATTGCATGTAGTTTTTAATCTGTACAGCAGCTGTTCAAATCCAGCCCAGTCTGGAATCAGACTCAAACTATTGTAGTCCAATTGATGACTGTTGGGAGTAAGATTATCTTGTGTTGTGTGCTTAGAGACTTGTGATGCTTGCTCTACAGAAATACTAATAAACATAGACAATATGATGAGATAGATCTCTGTCAACATCATAGTGAGTCTGAGCTACACCCCCCTGCTATACATATGCACACATAATTAGCGCCTAAGCTGCCTCAGAAGAAATTCTAGAGTTTGCGTGCAGGCACTGGAATAAAGGATATTGCTCTATCTAAAGCATTAATTAGAACTGCAGATTTTGTAGGATGTAAGCTTGCCATGCTGTACGGATTCTGTCAGTTAGGACTTGGACTGTCAATACAATATCTTTCATAAAACTAAATTCATTTAAGTTCTCTTTTGTTTGAAGTGACCTAGGACTTTTTGAAGTACATTAGACTCTGAGCATATGTGAGAGACATAAAACTGGTGTGTATTTCAGTAGTCAGTACTTATTTGAAAGATACTGCTAAACTGCTATTAGATGATAAAGCCAACTTTCTTCTGGCCTTCAGAGTGGTTCTGACAAGGTATCTCTCTATATTAGGAACAAGAAACTTTTTACACTCTAAGGATAAAATTTGAAGTTAGCTAAAAATGTATTAGTATACAATTTTTAGTTTATGGAAATCATGACTTATGGATGAGTTATTTTTAAACAATTTTGGTACAGCATCTTTTGTTAGTCAAAAGAGGCATGAAATAAATTTTAAATCCGCTGTTCATGTAAACAGCGGGGCTGTCCTTAGGTTGTAAAAGTGAAAGAAAGAAGAATGTAGCTTGGTAGGGGAAGTGGGAATACGGAAAAAGCAAGTAAAATATTTTTAACTGAAGTATTATACACTTTCACTAGCTCTGGGTTAGTTTAATCGTTTTCTGCAGTTTGCCTAAAAGAGGATGGAGTTAAGATATTGATAGTGATTCACACTTGATCGAGATTTTGTTTGCATTCGGAAACATGAGGGACATAACGATTTTCCCCGAATCTTGCAATAAATTTGCAGTATCGACAAAACTTAGGCCTTCAGTACCTTTGTTGCTGAGGCGCCTTTTCCTCTTTTGCACTCGGATAGGAAATTCGCTACGGATCATCTAAAAGCTTCCCTCCTTCCCTCTCTTAAGTCTTTTCTGCCTACTCTTTTGTTACATTTATTATCTATGAAGTGTGGAATGGGATAAAATGGGGGTGTGCCCTATTCAATCAGTCTCTTGGGCACCCGCATAGTTTTAATTTCGTCAGAAAGAGTGGAACTTGGCACGGTAGCTATTTTGCAGAACTGACAGTAGAATTGGGACCAAAGAGCTGTCTGTATTTATACTTCATGCACAAATAATCCCATAAATGTTGCTTGACTAGAGATAGTGCACCTCTTCTTCACACTTTTTATTTTATTGTAAATATATCGGGTTCGTATTTACTAGAAAGGTATTGCTATTGCAATAAAAGTACTGAACATAATCCCTTTCGTTCTTTCCTTGTATACAGTACCCTATCTGGAAAGAAAGTCCTTAAGATAGGACTTAAGAACTTAGAGGAAGTGTAGTATTTTTGGCAGGCAATTCATTCACGACTGACGCTCATTTATTATGTGCATTGTGCCAGCACTACTTTTAGACAAATTTGCAAGATCCTGAATTCAGCACTTTTCAAAAGTTAGAATGTAACAATTGTTATTTTTAGCAATCATTACCTAAGGATGTCTGTGTGCTTAGCTAAGGATAATGAAAAGATATATCTTGCTGTGCCTGCACAGGTGTTCAAAGCAGGGGTAGATCATAAGGGGAAAAGTTACAAAACCATTGCAAGCCTAAGAGTGAAGAGTTCAAACTTGTGACTCAGTCACAGTTTGGTCCTTACCCCCCTTTTAGTCCAGGGAGGAAGTAAGATGCGCCTGATGGAAACTGAAATATCTTTTGAAGGGAGATACATATGGTTATTCATAATATTATTACTCATGAAAATATTTACGAATAAAAGTATTTCAGGTTAACCAACTGTATTTTGCTGTTAGTCTCATCTTTTAAATGTTTATTCAATAATCAAAGTGGCAAACAAAGTATCACCCTGTAATAGACAACCTCTTGCCTTACAACTCAGCTTCTTCCAGCACTGTTCTGGAGGATATGTAAACATATGTCCTTACAGTGTCAGAACATCACAAGTAACAGCAGAATAAGGCTGAAGATGCAGCAAAGATGTATATGAGTAACTGTTGCCCGTAGTGTACTCCTGAGAGCAGTGTACTTCTCAGCTGCTTGGGATAATATAATTTATGCATCTGTTCCTCAGAGCTGTGTTGAAAATACTGGCAAAATTTGACTTGCTAATGGACTGTATTTGCTCTAATTTGGTATGCAATAAAGTAAATATTTGCATTTTAATAAAACTAAAGAAATTGGGGTTAAATCGAATGTCACTGTTATGTTTAGCAGAATGTTCATTGTGTGTTTAAGTCAGGATCAGACCCTATGAAGCCTCTATGCAATTACAAAAAGCAATATAATACCTAAAAATAGAGTGCAGTGATTTTACATCATACCTGTTATATGGATGAAAATTGTTTCTGCTGGGAGTTAAATATCCTACCTTGCATTTAGATGCTGATGTTTTCAATAAAGCTGTTAGAATAGCAGGGTAGGGATTGTCTTTACTATGTCTGCACTGTACCAAATCTACTTCCTCGCATTGACAGTCTTTACACGCCAGATATGGAAACAGCCCTTTAGTGAACACTTAGTTTTCAGCATTTATGAAACTGTCAATCTTAGGCAGACCCCCGGGAGAAGGCCTGAGGGCCCTTCCTGTGCCGTGCAGATGGCTGAACTTCATTTTAATGATCACTGAGATTTCTGCATTCATAGACCTGCCTGTGAAATGAGGGGCTGGTTTTCTAGATCCTAATGAACAGCTGTGGTACTAATTGTCATTCTCACCAAGTTTTGGGCAAGCAGACAAAGACGGCATGAACTCCTGGAATAACCCAGCCGCGGGGCGTCCTGGCTGGTTGTGTCTGAAATACAATAGTGAGGTAGGGCAAGAAAGCATTTTGTTACCCCGTTTCGTGTCAGTGTTGTGAAAATTAGAGAAGTTTGCACTCTAGGGTTGCTAACCCAGCTTCTGTTACTGGTTCTGAATTAACGTTAAAAAAAGAAAGGTTGTGAAGGTATCTCCTGATCCCTGCTGAGTGGAAAAGAACAGTTAGCAGAGGAGATACACTTGTAAGATCACAGCACATCTGCCTTAATGATGTGCCTTCCAAGGACGGGGCACTTTTTGAACTGTGCTGGTGCCCTGCAGGCCTTATAGTGGAGAAGTCTTTTTTTAAATCCGTTTCATAACCTCTTTACCTGTTGGCTGTTATGACCTCCCATAGGCTCTGCAACACAGAAATATTTATAGATATTCTTGATGAAAGCCCCGTAAAGACCTGATCTTCCTCTGTCACTCTTGTTAAAGTTACTATTTGTGTTATGACAAAGCTTAAATATTCTAGTCATTAACTAGCTCCAGTGGAATCTATAGATCTTAAATATAATTATCCCCAGGCTGCAGAAGGCAAAAATGAGACAATGAGAAGTGAAACGATAAGCCTAAATATAGACGTGTTTAGTAGCTGAGATGGAAAGAGCATCCAGAAATCCTGTATTTTAATATTAGACCCGGTACTGTGTTACGGATGGATATGGAGTGCTTTGTGTGAATGATAATTAGGTTCTTTGTGTTATTCATTTCATTGTCTGGTATTTGTGCTGTGGAGTGACTTATGTTCACATCCGGTTAATACTGTTTAAAGAAATTCCAATAGTGCGTTAAAATAATGAAATTTCCTTTACAAAGCATTGGCTTTCTGCTGCTTCGCGTCATTGTAATCCAGAAAGGTGGAGGGGTGAAAACACAGGTGTTACATCCTTTCTTTTATTTCTGCTCTGTATTTGGTCCATAACATTGAGGCTTGCATGCGTGCCTCATTGCTCTCCCCCAGATAAAATGTAAAGCTGTATATATGAACTTAGTAGGTTCAGCTGCAGGTTATTCTTTTGATGATCTGAAATGCATTTTCCAGACACTTTCTTTTCAGCTAGTTGCATACATCTACATAGCAAACTGCTAAATACTTCTAGAGGTTTGCATAACATGGTTTTGAATTACTTAAAATGCTTTGGTTGTAGGTCTGTGTTATAACAATTTTAACTACACAACTGAATTTCTAAGTGATTGCTGTAAGCGACTGGAGAACAGAGCTTGTAGAGACACAACCAAGTGTGGATTTTAACAGGAGAATTGAAAGAAATTGAACCTGAAAATTTGGACTGAAAATCTTGGTATATTTGCTGTGACAGCATTGTATTGGGTCTAGGGCAGCCTTTCAGAGGAGGTTTTGGAAGTCAAGTAACTCAAATCACTTAAAGTAGATTAGAAAGATACACTAGAAAATGTAAGTGGGAAGCCTTCCTGTATTTCAACAGTAAATTTAATGTGTTTCATGTGTCTGATCAATGCAAGCAGTATGTTTAAAACTGTTGCAAATGTTAAGATGTATGGTCTGTGTATTTAAATTATACACAGTTGACCCTACTTCTTTGGTTTGTGCAACAGCAGGAGCAAACAGAAATTACTTGTTTCAATGTATGTACATTCCACATATGTGCACAGTCTGGACTAATGCACATGCTACTGCTGTTTTTCTGGGTGTTACTGCTTTCTTTTTTTCACTTGCTTGCACTACACTTCTGGCTTTTGTGGTCTGTGTTCTTCAATTAGGAGAATTTCAGAGTCATTAAATAATCATCTCCCTTTGGTCTCACAATGTCTTTAGTTAAGCAGCTGATACTCCCCTAGCTCTGGCAGGCTCTATTAGGGTGGGCTTTAAAGTCTAATTAAAATAACTCTTGTGTTCTGAAAACCTTGGGTACATCTCCATCCCCTCTTTCTCAGCTACTGATGAGGACAAATTCTACATGTCAGCTTTAGCAAGGAATATGGAAAAAAGCAGCAAAGTGAGCATCATAGTGACAAGCTGCAGCTACCCTTTAGTGGAAGTGGGTGCAGCAGCATTAACCACTGCGATAAAGCAGCATGCACATAGATCAGGCCTAATTTGGGGCCCTGGAGTGATTCCATGCATGCATGGTGTTTTCAGTTTCTTGTTGCTTTTAGGTGATGGAAAGGGCTTGTGTGTTTGTAAGGTGAACAACTTGTTTCCACTTGGGTAATCATCAGAGCTCTTACATTACATGAAGGAGATTCAACCTCCATTTCTCTTCAGTTTTTTTCCTGCCATCTGTGGGAGGAGAAGGCAGGCATTAAGAAGGGAAATTGTCGCAGCCTCTAACAGCATAATGAAGACTCTCAGAAACCCTGGGAAGGGTAGAGTGTCTAATGGCTGGCAATTTCTGGGTACAGTGTAAAATCTGTGGTTACAGTATGGAGGCTTGCCTGCACAGATGTAGACTCAGAGTCTTTTGGGGGAAGAAAGAGCAATTCTGTGAGAATTACTATTACTGTGTAGCACTCAGCAGTATTGGTCCTAAGCAAAGTGCTGGAAAGAAGCATGAGGTCTTGACATTTCAGTGGCTTAACAGTGACTGGGAAACCAGTTTGATTCACTTGTTACAGTTGATTTTCTAAGCATGAGAATTTAATAGCACTGATGAAGGGAGATTACTATTCCTGCTATAATATCTTCCCAGTTTCCGTTTCTGTGAGATATTTTATGTGCCCTGTTCACTGGCGAGACAAACTGTAAGAGTCATTCCATGTAAAAATGATATAATGTTTTGTAAAAGCAAAATTACATTTGAGAAGGAGGTATCTGTATGTAATAAACAGAATAAGGAGGAAAATTACTGACAGAAAAAGATGGGTTTATCTTTTGTGTAAGAACAACAGAATACATTTAGGAAAGAGGAAACTGAGTAAAATGATTTAGGACTGAGCTTCCTGAGAGATGGCCTTCTGCAGTTGCAATTTACAGAGGTCTTTGTATTCCTATAAACACAAAGAAGCTGCTGACAGGTGCTTAGCTTCAGTGCTTGTTTTCCCATGCTTTAGTTCAGCCAAACCTAGATGTCTATACACAGCAAAGCCTGCCTTATTTTCTTTGGAATAAGAGGGGAAGAATCTCTCTACATGTGCATGTATGTGTGTACTACTTTGTATGAGGACATACTGAATATTTATGGTGAGATGGTAATGATATGAGTATGATATCTATCTAAGATTTTACATTTTAAATACAAATGATGGATTGGCAATAAGGATTTTGAATATATACTGATATGTATATTTACTTAAATATACATACCAGAGCAAAATTTAGAAAGGTATAGTAGTTTCTTTCCCTTGCTTATGTTACAGCAAAAGGTGTTTCTGATTAGCAGCAATTTGGTCTAGAAGCTGACTTCCTTTTCAAGCTTTCCTGTGGTTTTTCACAGGTAAATGTTAGCCAGCAGAATTTCTGGTGATCAATTTGTAATGTCATTCATTAGCTTGGGACTCAAAGTGACCAAGTTGCAGCCCTTAAGAACTGTGCTGCTTTGCCAGTTTCTCCTTCAACTCTGTGTTCTATAACCATCTTGAGACTTCATCTTGAGCAGTGGCAGAAAGCAGAGGTCGTTATCTGAATCAGGGTGTTCCTGGTTCAAAATAGAAGCCTACTGTTTATATCCTAACATATTTACCATACAGTTTATATCCTAACATGTTTACCATCTGACAGCTTCATATGCTCTCCCAGAAATGAATTAAAGACATTAGTTTAATTCCTATTGCATAGCTACCTGTATCACGGAAGTTACTATTGCGGTTGACTACCTCAGCAGAAACAACAAGGACTGACTGTTGCTTGTTTCTCAAGCAGCTCTCTTCTCTCCAGGAGCTGAATCCCATGTTTGCTAAAGTTGATTGAAAGTTTCCATTGGTTTCAGAGGACATTGTGTCAAACTGCAGGATGATTCTTACAGCCAAGAACTGAGGCAATGTTATTTTTTAGTTATGTAGTTATTCAGCTATTCAATTTACTTTTCCTCACAAGCCTTGCTGTTAGTACCTTTCGACACTTTCTGCTTTCAATTTTCTCACCTCCTTTTAGATTTGGTCTCTTAGGCAAATCGCCTGAATATAAACTGTAAGTGGACTTGCAGGCTGGGCTTTGTTTGCTTCTTTGCATGAATTCTCTTCAGAAACTGTTTTATTTATGTCCACAGGAATGTATCACTCCAAGAAAAGGGTGAAGAGACATAAATGACCCATTTGTTGTTCTATCAAAAGCATAGGTAGATTTAATTTACACCAGAAACTGTGACTGGAAAGTGAGTTCATTTCTGAGAGTCCACTGCTTCCTTTGTTTCCTTTCTAGCTTCACAGCAGATTTTTTGTTTTGTTTTGTTTTTTATGCACTGCATAAATTTTCACCATGGGTTTCCTTCCCTGTTATTACCAGCCAGCCCGCTGATCAGGCATCAGGGTTGTGTTTTTGCTAAGTTTGTGGGTTGTGTTGGATTCAGAAATCAAATATGTCATAACGAATATAATATGCTTTTAAGTGTTGTGATGTTTAGTGGGTAGACGTACATCATGAAGACCTTTCTTGTCTGCAATTTGTGATGAAAATGAATCATTCTTTGGGGAAAGGTTATAGTCATGTTGTAAATCATGTTTTTCATTCTAAAAATGGAAAAAAAAAAATCCAGCAGTGATAAATAACTACCATCTGGAATCTGAACTATGTAATTGTATTATGATTTGTCATCCACATAAGATAAGCTTTTGAGAATGTTGAAGTTGAAGGCATAGACAGAGATATCCAAATGTGTTAACTACTTTAAGTAACGAAGTTAAATGAAAGTAAAAAAAAAAAATGTTCCATGTGAGGTGGAAAGATTCCTAGAACCAAGAAGATGGAATTCATTGCAGCACAGCTGTATGGGATTAGGTAGGCATTGGGAGTAGCTGTATAGTAGGTTTCACATTGCTTAAAAAAGTAGGGCTCACTTTCATTATTTGACAGATGAAAATAAATTCACATCAAAAGAAGCCCCTCAAATGCTTTTTGTGATTTAACTTTGGTTGGTGTGGCTCCAAAACACAGCAAGAGATGCAGATGAAGTGCGTATGGGATTGTCTATCTTTGAGAAATACATACTGCGGAAAATTAATCTCTTCTGTGACTTGAATGAAGAAGAGAAATAGAGATTTCTTAGAAAAGGCATTGGAAGAAAACAAGAGAGGAAAGCCAGCTAAGGAATGGGAAAGCAGTGAAAAAAGCAAAATGCCTTTAGAAATAACTACTCTGAATCAACATCACACAAATTTCTGTTTCTGCCAGCTGCCCACTCACTTTCTCTTTTAATAGAAAGAATCATCTTGGGTCTGAAACAAGTAGTGTGGGGAGCCGTGGATTTACTAAGAAAGTGAGTTTCTTGTCTTAGTGGGTTTTAGCTCGCAATGCTGCCTGAGTAATGGATTTGATCTCTTTAGGGTGTATATAACGTATCAAAATGGTAGAAGCAGCCTTTTTTCAAGGATGCTCCTCCAATATAGAAGTGAAGCTTCAGTAATAGCTTTATTATTTCCTTTCTGAATGCATCAGTAATGAAACTTACTTCTTTAAGAACTCTTTTACAGGCATTCATTTAGTCTCACAGTGCTTCTTGTGAGGGAGGCAGTAAATATAATCTATATTTTGTAGACAGAAATCTGGAGCACCAGCTAAGACAGTAAATGATTTGTCCCGTGCCTCTCAACAAGCCCCTGGAATACAGCCATGGTGAGAACCTGGACAAACCTGGCACTGCGTCTTGTGCTC
The DNA here is from genome assembly GCF_000690835.1 of Fulmarus glacialis. Lineage (NCBI taxonomy): Eukaryota > Metazoa > Chordata > Aves > Procellariiformes > Procellariidae > Fulmarus > Fulmarus glacialis. The sequence goes on from NW_009212273.1 coordinate 26,405, forward strand.
ATTGCTCCTAGCCAAGCTGTCTGTCAACTGAGTTATGTCTAGGGACAGACAGAGGCACACAGGAGACTTGCAGATACGGTTTGTTTTCTGAAAAACTGCTTAGGTGACTAAAATCAAAGCATGTTTTACTGACATCTGTTATTTTTGTTCCTTTCTTTTTAGCTGGTGTTGCCGGAGTACTCTATCCATAGTCTTTTCTGCATAATGTTTTTGTGTGCTCAAGAGTGGCTCACACTGGGGTTAAATGTTCCTTTGCTTTTTTATCACTTCTGGAGGTAAGCCCATCTTCTATATGCTGACTGCTTGTTAGCTTTATTTGCCAACTCAGCACACATGCAGGCTGTATGAACTATGAAGTGCAGTGATAGGGGTATGGCTGAATATCTTTTGCCTAGAAGCTTTTGCCTAGAAGCAGCTGAAACTTATGTTTCCAGAAAAAAGTAAATATTTTTCTTGGACATTCAGAATGGGTAAAGAAAACATATAATAATAGAAATGTGGCTTTCAGTTACTAACTTAGATAAATATTCCAAAGGGTGTTAGGATGTACTCACACAACTGAATGAAAACTTGGAAATGAAATAGGCTGGAATGTGAAAGTAGAACTTGGTGAGGCTCTAAATACTTCACAGATAGGGAGTTGTAAGGCAGTTCATATCTGAAAGATCTTGGACCTATTCATTCAGCCCTAGCAAGGAAACTTTTCCATTGGAGTTGTAAAATAGAGACTGGGCAGGTTGACAGAATTTTGCTTCTCATCTTCTTTGGCAGCTTTATGGGGTTTTTTGCAGTATAAAATAAGCTGTTTCTTGCTGTACAGTAGAGAATTTCTGTTCTGCAAGAGAAGTCTCTCTTAGAGACTCTTGGAGTAGGGATTGCAGTAAATGAAGAGCTGTTGTCTTCACCCTGCCCATGTGAAAAAGAGGGGAGTGTTTCCACTCTGAATCTCTGCTGTGTGCTTATATTCACTGAGGGGCTTTCAGAGTTGATCGTGTAAGACCTGCTGTTGAGCAGCTTTAATGTTTTCTGGACAGGCAGTGCAGCTGCTACTGCTGCACCTTCCTCTGCATTCTAGTGGAGGATCAGCCTTCTGTTGCCTCTGAAGATAACGAAGAGACATCAGTTTTTGTGGCTGTCAGTCTGGAGTCTTCACTAGTTTTGCATTTCCACAATGTTTGTAAAAGCACAGATGATTTTTGTCTGTCAGGGTCTCTTTTGTGTTACGAAGATACATATGGCAGCAGATAGCTCCTGTTGTGAAGTAGCTTGAAGAATAATTCTGTAAAGAAGGCAAAACCATTATCTCAACTAGGAACTAAAAAGTAGTAGCTTTCTTACACTATTTTCTGCAAAAGGCTGGTAGTAATGCAGAGTCATAGATAAAGTGTATTATTCAGAAGTTAGAGTCACAGTATAGTTCTCAGAAATGGAGTGAAGCTACGAGTGCTTTTCTCCCTATTGGTTGGGTGCAATAAAAATAATAGTGTTTTATGGCACTGTTTTACTAAGGGTTAACAACCAAAGTGTAACAATAATACTGGTTTAAAAAGTTAAAAAAAAAAAAAAAAAAAAAATTCTATTTTATGTCCAAGGTGAAAATGATCAGACTCTAAATAATGATATCAACCTTTAGAGAGAACTTTTGATTTTCTTTGTTTCCATGGTTCTCCATATGCTTTGCTATAATTACTCCATAATTTCTGCTGTTCTAACCACAGACAGGTTTGGGTTCATTGTGAAAGTTCCCCACAAAACCGTGGGAAGATACTGTGTAATATCTTCATCCCAATGAAGATGATTAAGCAAGGTTTCACCTGTGGTCTCTGTAAAAGAATTTGCAGTGTTATTAGAGATTGTAAGTGGATGTGACTAATATTGGAAAGAAGGAAGGGAGGAAGGCAAGGTTATTATGAGAACATTTACTTGCAAAGTTTGCTGCTGGTCACTTGTATGGGGGTTTTATATCTATCTGTCTGTCTGTCTATCTATCTATAAGCAATTCCAGCAATCTTCAGTGGTTACATTGCTATTTCAAAGCAACAGAAATAACAATATTTCATCTGATTTGTGCTGATCTTGAAGCAGTTCATTAACTTTGTTGAGGACTTCTTTTTTTTGGTTTGCTTTTGCTTTTTACTGCAAAGTAGCTGAGACAAAAGCTTATTTGCCAAAAAAGTTCTTTGGTCAGGATTTTCTCAAACATCCAGTCATTGCTGAGAATAATCAGAAATTTCTCCTATGTAAGAAGAAAAACATTTTCCAATTAAAATTATTTGGATGATAAATTTTTGAGCAGTGCTACATGTAGAAAACATTAGTCAGCCAGCTCTTCTATTACTCCGTATTGACTTTTTTCCTTTTCAGAGTTGGAGGAACTTAGCTATCAGTTGGTTGAGGCTGTCGCCTTTCATCATGTCTGAAATCAGTTGTGTAGATGCAGTTAAAGCCCAGTAATCCTTCCTCCATGCTTTGATCACAAGCCGCCACGTATTGTCCCTCACAATATGTAAGTTTATTAGTGAGTAAGCCAGAAATAACTATATAGGAAGGGGGAATGTTTCAATCTAAAGAATTAATAGAACACAGAAAGTCCACATTCATGAATTGCTTGGTTCTATAAAAACTGTCTGCTTAGACTAGCAGTCCTGATTTTAACAACGTCCGGAAATAGAGGCTTGAAAAAGAGAGGAAAATTCTTCCTATATCATGAAAGATGGTTGTCTTCTGAGCTGGTGATCAGGAGGGTATATATCTGCACATATTTAACACAGAATGTTACAGAGTCATTCTAGATGTCTTCTCCTGCTCTTTCAGGTATTTTCGTTGCCCAGCAGATAGTTCAGAGCTAGCGTATGATCCACCTGCAGTCATGAATGCAGATACTTTGAGTTACTGTCAAAAAGAGGCCTGGTGTAAGCTAGCTTTCTATCTCCTTTCCTTCTTCTACTATCTGTACTGGTAAGTCTGGTCATTTCACTAAGGAAAGAGTAGCTGCTTTTCATTTGACATGTGAAATTGTATTTAGGAATGACTGGAACCAATTGGCTTATTTCCTTAGTCTTATAAAACTTGCTTCTGATCTTGATTCAGGGAAGCATGCCCACTTACAGCAGCATGTGCTTGTATCTGCTGGCACCTCAGTACAGAATATTAAGCATTTTATCTAAAGCCTGAGCCAGGCCCCAGGGCCAACCCAAGGAAAAAATTTTTGCTCCTCTGCCTAGTCTCTTAGGATGGGTGAAATAGCAAATGTTATGATAATGACATTACATCAAATAAAAATTATAATGTTCTTATGATTCAAGAGAATCATAAGAAAAATACTACGTCTACTGGTGTAGTGATGCTCAAGATGGTAAGTAAATGGGTAGGTAGATGGTGGATAGGAACGTGGGGTGCACCATGCCTGTAGTCATTCCCACAGCCTCCCTTTCATTACAGGGTAAGCCTGCGCGTGGTCCAAACCCCTAATTTAAGTACATTCTTGAAGATATGTACCCCAGTCGTGTGTTATCGCCCCTGCCCCTTTCAGCTGTCAGATGTCCTTAGTGCACAGTCACAAATGCCCCGTGCATGAATATGTGAGGATCATATTTAAGGTAAGGCCTTGGCAGAATCCCTTTTAGTGCTTTTAGTCACCCTTGTAATCACACCATAAAACTACTTGACACAAAGGTTAAGACACTTTAAATGGAGGTGCTGTTTTATGATGCCTTTATTCTACTCCTTCTTCCATAATGTATTTGCATAGAGTACCTCTTCAAGCCAGTCTTGCATACAGTAATCCCTCTGTAAGGCAGGTTTGTATGCTAGTGGAAGAAGATAAATGTTGTTTCTCCTTTTGTCACTGGTCCGTTATCTGTTGTGTTGTTCCCCATATCTTGAGGAGTCATTTCTGCAGGTTGTTGTTTCTCAATATTACTTTTAAATATTGTTGACGACAAAGTTTTCTGTCCACATATCCACGTGTATGTGCCTGTGTCTGCATACATGAGAGAGAGAAAGAAAGTAGAAGGGCCCAGACTCACAGAAGCTGGTAGATGCCTAACTCACACTGAGATGGATGGGGCATGAGAATCCGAGCAGGAGTTTAGCATCCGGTAGCTTTGTGGGTTTGGGCTGAGCGCCTTTGCCCACCAGTCCTCTTCATGGGGCCGAGAGTGGAAGCATGGCAGTTATGCTAGACAAGCTCTGTTGGTAGTGCAAGGAGAGATGGCAAGGCATGGCTGGAGGGAGAAGCATTTTTAACCCCCATTTTTGTGTTGCCTAAAAGACCCTGTCAAAGTCAGCTGTGTAGTGTGATCTAGCATTTCTGCTGGGACTCTGCTGTTGTGCAGCTTCCTCTGAGCCCTGCTTCCTTCATTCTAAAATGTGGCCATAAGCCAAAATCCACTGCCTGGTGCTAAATAAAATAGTATTAATTACATTCAATTTTGCTAAATAAAATAGTATTAATTACATTCAATTTTGCTGTGTTTTCCTGGGTATTTTCAGAATTAGAATTGCAGTAAAATGGAGCCGTGGCAATATACTGAGATTTCTTTGCTTTTCAGAGTTGCATTTAATATGTATGGATTCACTCCAGCTGGTGCCTGCTTTTTATGTTTCTTCTACTGCACGGAGTTTTTTCCAAAGGAAACAAAATAATGCAGTTTCATGGGAAGCCTTGCCTGACCTGCTCAGAGTTGGTGGTTGAAGTTTTAAAGATCAAACACACTAAAGCAAAATGGTTTTGTTTCTTCGCTGTTCAAATTCAGGCATCAGACTGCACTTTAATAAGCTCAAACACAGCTTGTGTTGTCGATAATGAATTTGTTATTTCTTGAATGCTTTTTGATACCCATCTTGAATACACCATAATTAAGATGCTTTAGAGAGAGAGAAAGAATGCAAAGGAAAGCACAGGCCGTTACAGTCAGACCTGAGGAACAGACAGTAAAGGGTTATAAAAATCAAAGGGCTCTGTATGCTTCAAAAGGATACTTTCATATTGTGTCTTTCTTTTACATTCAGCATGATCTACACTTTGGTGAGCTCTTAACTGAAAGATCATCATTAAAGACTGAAAACAACAAAGGCTGGAGGTGCAAGGACGAGTAAACCAAATGAAGCATGATTAAAAAAAAAAGCAGAGAGGAAAACTTTGAACCCAAGAAGTAAATAGAGCATGTGAAAGAAAGACCCAGCAAGAAGAAGCAGAATACCATGGGAGAATGGCTGAGTTAACTGTGTTTATCTCCTGTTTCTCAATGTGTTGCAGTAAATGACTTTCAAAACCCAAACAAAACAAAAAATGCAACAAGGTGGGCCAAGTCACACAACTATTCACCTCTCCAGGGATAATGCTGCTTGGTTTAGTGGATTCATTATAAACTATAGTCCACACTGTCTTCCAGGGAGCAAAGTTTCTTTTCTCAATGACTGTTCTGGACTGAGGAAGCAGAGGACAAGATCTTCTTACACAGAAAGAACAGCTATACAACGCATTCTGAAAATGAGCACCGACTGGAGTTCAGATAAGATGTGTGACTATTCTGCGGGGATGTTCACATGACACTAATCAAACAGGGATGTCGGACATTGTCGAATTGCTTCAGTGGTTTTTTTCCCACCCATAACAACAATAACAAAAGAATTTGCAGTTGCAGTGTTCTGTTTTCTAGTGATATGCTATTCCTGTAGGTGAACATCCAGTATATTTCTGTGCTTCATTTGTGATGCACCAATAACATACAGTGATATGTATAAATACATTGGATTTGACCTAATCACGCCAAGCACTTGTCAGAATCGTGTTCCTCTGACTGCAAAAAAAAAAAAAGGTAAAAGCTACATATATTAAGGAGAATTGTAACATAGGTATTGTATTCATCACAATGCTGGATAACAAAATACTGGACCAGCTAATTGTGGTCTGTAATTCTGTTTCGCAGCTTTATTTCTGCTGTCAAATTTAAGCTGAAACAAATATACAAAATGTTTTTGTCTTGTATGAGGTTCATATTGAAAGATGTTCAGTTTTTTATAATTTAAAAGTTTTAAAATTTTATCATATAATTCTCATTTAAATTCATAGATATGGGCTGTATAAATTTATATATATGTATATACAAATACACATCCACATAAATACTCACAGTCTGTTTCTATTTTAGCTTAATCTATTTGATTGACATGTCAAAGGCATCAAGTGTCCAGAACTGCTGCTAAATATATTTCAGCGCTGAACCTGGTGGAACAGGGCTGGTTCCCTTAAAGCCACTACGGTATTTCAATGTAGCCACTGGTGCTCTGGGTAGTAGGCAAGCCTGTAAGAACAAGACTAACACCAGCGCATGCACAGAGACCACTTGGATCTTGCGTTGTGAATGAGCTAATAAAGTTGCTACCAGAGATGCTGCAGAGAACAGTGCAGAGAGGCCCAGCTGTACCCCAGCTTGGTTACAGGTGGTCTTGTTAGCACTAGCTCATTGTTGACCCTGCCAAATTCGGTCTGGCTATTGAGAGCCAATAGATTGTTCCTGTACCAAACTCTGAGGACTTTTTAGTCTGGGCACAGGACTTCAGCAAGAGAGATGCAGTCCCACATTCAGTACTGCCTCTGTGCTAACATACCCTGTTTCAGAGCATGGTGCCGAAGCAATGGCTGAATGGAGTCATCTCATGTCTGGCAAGGTCCAAACTGAGCTGGAGTCACTGCATGTGTAGAGTGCCAAGACTTTCTGGTTTGGTCTGGCTACATTACAAAACGAAATCCTGTTAGCCTGCAAAGCACAGCTGCTGCATGCAAACAGCTTGGGGACCATGCCAACACCCAAATCACGCCTGGGCATTGCTTGGAAGAGTGCTACCTGGCCTGCAACAAAAATTGTTCCATGGGTCATTTAGATGATCAAGTTGTCCCAAGTGCTGACATTCTTTAATTTACAAGTACAGACATAGCCAGTAGGTCTTACTGGATGTAGTTTAACTTCTTACAACATAGCATTCCCAGTTCTGGAAACACACAACAAGGCTGTCAGATCAGGTTACTTGGGAAGCTAATTTGGGATCTGATGGTTCATCAGTTTGGATTGCACATACTACAGAAGTGGCTAAACTGCTCTTGAAATCACACTGACCCTGCAATCAATGCAGATGTATTCGCTTGGACTGTGTGCTTGAGATAAGAAACTTTGCTGGGTTATTACAGAGCTCACCGATAAAGCTCTGCTGCCATGGTATAATCAATGCACAACCCATTAAAAAAAAAAATTGTTTAATATGAGGATGCTTTCCCTTTCATTGAATTTAGTGAAGCTTCTCTTGAGCAGAAATAATTTATGAAACTGGCCAAAGCGTTAATTGGAGGAAGTGTTTAATGTAAGACAGGTATCTCATAGAATCATAGAATCATTAAG